>NC_056748.1:253064248-253116748 GCF_019279795.1 Protopterus annectens | reverse complement strand
GCAAAGGCATTAGCCACTCGTATTGTGCCTTTTTTAGGCTGTGTCAAAATAACCAACCTCCCAACATAGCAAAATCCTCTCGAGGTACTGCTGCTTAATGCTAGGAGTCTAAAGAAAAAACTGCACTCCTTGGAAACGCTCCTCACTTCAGAAGTGATTGCACAGATGTCAACATCTGAGACATGGTTCAAAGGTGTGGAAAGCAACCAGTCATACAGAGATACAATGCATTTCATACGTTTAGACCACACACTGAGAGTGAAAGAACCCAAGAAGGAGGTGTATTCATCTTAATTAAGGATAAGTACACCTCGAGACTGGTCAAACAGTATGACATTGTTGAGCTACTCCGTGCCCAATTAACTATAGGGAAAGCCCCCTACCACATTATAGCTAGCTATAGGTACCCCACCATGAAACAGGAAAAGCATACCTGCACTTACTAGAGCCACTTGCCATACAGCCCAGCACCTTATTTGTGGGTGATTTTAATTATCCTACCATTGAGTGGGAAATGTACACAGCCACAGACATGGCTCAGAGGTTCTTGGACTTTGTCAATGCAAATGCTCTGGAACAGCTGTTTAGCACACCCACAAGAGGCTGGATGTTATACTCGCCAACATTGGAGACCATTGTACCCCTCGTTTGATACCCTTCCTGGTGAGATTGGACCATAAATCAGTCTCGTTCAATGTAATTGTAAGACCAGATACCCCATCGAGCTCAAAAGCACTTAAAAAATTTTTCAAAGACAAATTACCTTCTACTAAGTGATGGTATAAGAAGTTTCAAAGCCCCCTCAAATGCAGTTAACATGGGCTCCTATGCAGAGGTGCACAACAATGCCCTGTATAACCATATAAGCAGTTGTATAGAATTGGCTTTACCTGACCAGATTAAAACCAGGTCCTGCCGAAAAAACAAGTCACCCTGGTGTAAACAGGCTGTACAACAAGAGAAAGAAACTAATGTCGAAGAACAAGAGGGAACTGACTCAGCAGAGGAAGAAATCCCTGTCTAGCTTAAACAAACAAATTTAGAGATCTTATCAAGTCCTCCAAAGCTAATTACACAGCCGAGACATCCTCCCTAGCTAATGGTAATCACAAGGCATTCTTTAATAGTGTCTGAAATCTAAAAAGTAATGTCCAGCTCTGCATTGAACTGGTTGTGGATGACACCACCCATGCATAACTGGAGGTAATAGCCAACCTGCTAGCTGACAGATTTGGAACAAACTTCACTCCTCCATTCCCTCCAGTCATCCCCAAAAGTATACCTGCCACCATTCCTCAGCCTATTATCTCAACAGAGCAGGTCATGTTGGTGCTGTCCCAAGGCCAAAAATATGGCATCAGTGGGACCAGATAGCATCCTAGGTTGCCTTTTTAAACAACTTAAAGCATGACTTAGCAGACCATCTTGGATCCCTGTTTAACTACAACTTGCATACTGACTATGTTCCGGCAGAATGGAGGACAGAAACAGTAACTCCTCTGCACAAAAGGGAACCATCAATTCTCCCTGGAAATTATAGGCTCATAAGCTTGACTAGCCTCATCTGCGAGGCCATAGAAAGAAGCATTATGAACCTTATTAAGGACATAGGTAATCTCCAAACTCTGGACCAACCCACTTCGGATTTGTTTAAGGTAGATCATGCCGTTTAAACATGATTGACTTCTTGGTGAAAGTCACCAAGGCCCTGGACGAGGGAAAGACTGTGCATACTGCTTGTCTTGACCTAGCCAAGACATTTGACACAATTCCTCACTCTGGTATTATAAAAAAACTCTCACATTACCAGATGGTTAGCCAACTGACTCTTACAGGACACAATGTCAAGGTCGGTGATTTCACCTCTTGGCAGAAGAAAAAGACCAGTCACCAGTGGAGTACCACAGGGTTCTGTGCTGGGCCTCTTGCTCTTTAGAATTTATGGCAAACTTGGATGGCCTGTGGCTGACCAAGTTTGCTGATGATTGCAAAGTGGGAGCAATCATTTAGTCCCCCAACATTAATATATTGCAGAAAGGATTAATGCAGACAAATGATTGGTGCCAAAGCCACAGATTAAAGCTAAATGCAGACAAATGATTGGTGCCAAAGCCACAGATTAAAGCTAAATGCAAAAAAAATGCATTATTATTCCCTTCGGGAAAACTGACATCCCTGCTAATTACATTATAGACAGCACCCCCCTAAATGTAGACCCAGTGGTACATGATCTGGGTACTCCGATTGATAGCAATCCTGAACTTTTGACTACTATGTATCCACAGTAGTAAGGGGATCATTTTGTTTGGCACATCTTATTAGTAAAGGTATCCTATCTAGATCTAAGGATGTTATAATTTTATTATATTGAGCCACCATCACACCAATAATTGAGTACAGTGCTTCCTTTTGCAGGTACCTCACCAGACACCTGCAACAATTGGAGAGACAACAGTGGTTTTTCACCAAGAAATTACAGGGTACACAAAACAAGTCTAACATGGAAAGACTGAAAGCCCCGTCATTGTCTTCTGTCTCCTGCAGGTTGCTAAGGGGTGACCAGTGCATGACTTACAGGGCAGTCTCTGACCAGGCCGTGATGGAAATGCTACACATTAGTAAATCAAACTGTATGAGGGTCACTTGCTCCAAGGATCTGAACCAAGCCTCTGACATGAACAGGTCATATTAGAGAGAGAGTTGCAGAGACTGCCTCTTCTCTGAAACAAGCTTTCAATTTATGTGAAACAGAGCCCCTCCCTGACCCACTTAAGACGCAGCCTAGATCAATGTATGGGTTACCTCAGATTCTTTCCTGTGGTGGCGGCCATTTCCCTCGTGGACACAGGAAGTCTGTATTAACTACCATAGACCCATACCTCTGCAAACTTCACTCATCTAACTACCACTAGTTGCGGCAAGTCAGGATAAATATGGCTAGGCTTGTAAGGGCTTTTGAGCCATTAGCCTAGCAACCTCCTGTGAACTGTGAATAATTACTGCTGCAGTAACAATCTACTGTTATTGTTAAGTTTTACTTTCACAGCTGCACTTTATTTTGTATTAAGTGCATTGCTGGATATTACTTTTAAGATTCCTGAGACAGCTGAAGAAGGCATTGTTATTATCCTTGGCATTGGTGACAATTTTCAATTTGTACTTGTTCATGGAAGATTTGATTTTGGTTCTCAGTTCTTTGTTGAGATTTCTGAGTTGTTCTCTAACTGATGAAGAGTTAAATTTGCTTTTACAGACTGAGTTTTTTCCTGTTATTTTATAGTTTAATACTGGGTTCCACCAAATATGTTTATTGTTGAATTTGGGACTGTGTTTATGCCTTATGAGGACCAAGGTTTCAATGCAAGTTTGGTGGTGGACATAGAATTTGCCAGTGAATATGTCAGCATGCAGTGTAGGGTCATCAAGAGTGAGGACGCAGTTTGAATTTCATCAGGACATCAGTTATCTGGAGCAGATTTGCCTCAGAGTAGTCGCTGAAGATGGAGGGTTTTAAGGTAACTCTGGTATTGCACTTAAAGTGTGACAGCTTGTTGGATTTGGACTAATTGGTCCAAACAGTTGGCATTAACAAAGTCCAGGAATTTCTGCGCACACTTATTGTGGTGGTATAGGTTCACCACTCAATAGAGAGAAAGAGTTGAAATTGCCTAAAAAGATAGTGTTAGGGTTCTATACTAAGGGATGTTTGTTTAGGTATGCCTTGTGGTCTACCAGTGTCAAGGAGGGAGTACTGCAGTTTGTTGCAATGTGGTACTGGCTTTTATTTGTCATGAGGATTATGTGTAGGAGTTCAAAGGCATAGTTCTGCATTTTGAATCTGGAGGATAAATGATTTCTTAGAAATACCAATGTTCCCCCTCCTGTTATACAGTATGCTTCATTGTTGGGTCTGTTGGAGTGGTAGGCAGTAAAGCCCTGCAGTTGCAGTTCTGAAATCATGTTTCAGTAACTATGCATATGCCAGTATTTTTGGGGGTTAGGAGTGCCTGTAAGGAATATAACATATTGTTAGCATTGAGGAGAGCTTTATATTTTTTTATTGTAGTTGGCAATGTAGGCAATTTGAGGAGGCTGATGCTGTATGAGGGATAAAAGGTCTTAGTCGATATTTTGAAGCCATGCAGTGAGAAAAGCAGACAATCCTTAGCAAAGCAGCTGGGGCTAATGAAAATAATTTGTCCCAGGCTGATGCATACTCAATCCCACTAGGACACCAGCAGCTTGGTTAATAAGTAAAGTCAGTTATCTGTTTCTTTTAAGGCATCAGTCTTGCCAGCGGCAGGGTACCACTCAATACAAGTTTCACACCAATTTTAGATGCTTATTTTGAGACCGCCGTCATGTCCCTCTTTATCTAGGCAAGTCTCAAGCCATTCATTCTGTGTGAGCAATGACCAGGTGGTGTCTGCATCTGGAGTGAAGGGATTTGAGGTCCTTGGTGACAATGTGACTCTTGGAATCTGAGAGCTATCTAACCATCCACTGTGTATTTACTCTCCCTAGTGAGTGGGGCACCTTTCTCTAACTGTGGAGTCAGCCTTCACTAAAATGTGCTAGAGAGAGAGAGAGGGAGGTGTTCAAAAGAATCCCTGCATTGTGCATCCATGTAGAACAGAGTTCATCCCTGACCCTATTCAGTGAAAGTTTGACAGCCGAGTGTGAAATTGTAAATTTACCCCAAGTCTGGCTCCCATGTCCCTTCCAGAGAGAGGCCATCAATAAGAAAAGTATCATCTTAACTAACATCCCCTCCTTACAAATCCTTGGTTATGTCCATACTGTCCTGTCCCCCACATATACACCTGTGATGCACGAGACCTAAATGGTTTGGGGTGCGCGTCTAGGCTTGTAAGGTCCCTAGTGATCATTAGCCTACTTATGAACCTGTAACGAGGTTGTTACATGGTGAACTAGCATGGTCTTGCTGACTTAATGGGCTCTGCATTCTAACTGAGTGATTCAGTTTTTTTGCTGTTTTCTGTATTATCAGGGTGAGCTCTATGTTGGCTAAGTGCTGCTAATGCTGGGCAGGGTTAAAGGGTTTAAGCAAATTCCTAGAGTTAGGAGTTCTAGGAGGCATGAGTAGAGATTTTTTAACAGCATCAGCATAGGACAGTTTTGTATTTGCAGTATAATTAATTTAAAAGCAATACTCTGAGGATGAGCTAATGACATAGCAAAAACAAACAGAAAAGGTACATTTCCATGTTTTGGATGCCATCAGTGATCATGATTTGAGACATATTCCAAAAAACTTGCTCTTTGTAAAGGGGCAGGCTTACACTGGAGTAAGTTACTTACAGTGAGTGTAGGTCTTTGGAATTGTTGCATCTCATGTAATTGTTTTTACATAGAGAAGCCATTAAGATGTCTGAAGCAAAGTGTAGCTGAACATAATAGATTAGAAAGTGAAACAAGATGAATGCCTTGTACAGCACTCGCATGTAGTAGTTTTGAAAGGTTTGTTGGTTGAAATAAAGCCACCAATATTATTTGAGGAAAGGATCATTGTATTATCAAGGAATAGGCTACTGTTTTAGCACTGGATGTTTTTTTTTTTATGTCACAGTTTTATTAAGAGGCATGCGAATTATTAAGTTTTAAACTAATTTAACTGTATGGAAGTGTGTGATACCATTTTTTTGAATGTTATAAAATGCTGAGCAGGAGATCTGGGATTGTCTGATGAAGTTATAATCTGTTGGAATGAAAGCACTAACATATGTTTATTGGTTTGCACTAAAGCAAACTTTTTGATATTTTTTTGTTTGGTTGCACAACCTGGACAGGAGGTGCCAAATAACTCATAATATTAAGAACAAATCATAACGCCTAAAATCGAGACACACAAATTTCAAATGGATATAGTACTTTAAATCAAGATACACTTCAGACGTGGTTTGTTTTACCCATAAATGTAAACTGGATATCCATTATATTACCCTTTGTACCCACAGAACAGAGGCAGTCACATTCTTAAAAGAGCCCCCTTTTCTCTCCCTTTCAACTGAAAGATCCTCCCTTAGAGCAGCATCTGCAATCTGGAACATTTTACTTCTCAAATACTTCATTGCTATCACTGTTCATTATTCTGTTGCCATGTGTTATATTACAAGCCACCATGTGTAGCCCAGAGAAGTAAGCTTATGATTTGGTACCAAACTTTGTCCTAAAGTTCTGGGTTCTGTTTCCCGTCTCCAGTTGCCTTTTTTCTGAGCATATCATTTAACCAGGTATTGCTACTGGGCCTGTACTACAAATGGATGACCACTTTATTAGCAAAATTTATAAGTAAAATAAATAAAACCTACAGGATATGTCGTCATTTAGTTGTTTTGATGCAGATGAAATGCCTGCGCACCTACCTCTCTGGTGAGAATACTTGATGTACATATAGGCTCTTTCTTGTTTATAATAGAACCTATGACATAAAGTAGTCAATATATTAATTCTTATTATATTTGCATTGTGCATTATGTGAGTGAAAA
The DNA here is from genome assembly GCF_019279795.1 of Protopterus annectens. Classification (NCBI taxonomy): domain Eukaryota; kingdom Metazoa; phylum Chordata; order Ceratodontiformes; family Protopteridae; genus Protopterus; species Protopterus annectens. Next base: position 253,110,239 of record NC_056748.1, on the reverse strand, counting down.
ACAATGTAAAATTGTATTGTCCTGTATAGGTAAAATGTAACTCTGACTCGAAAATGCCCCTGCAAAACCATAAATTAATTTGTTGTGATGTTTTACCTATGGCCTGGGTAATGATAGGAAAGTGCCTTTGGGCCATTTCGGTTATTTGATTATGAAGCAAACTAAATAAATATTAGCTTGGATAATTTTGATTTTTTTTTGTCAGAATTTTAGTTGGTGCAGTACTACAGTATCAGCATCCATATCTTGTGCACTATGAGGGATATCCATAGTATATAGCAGACTTTAGCCTTCTTAACAGCTCTTCCACATATGATGTGTCTCAGTTTGCTTTTGTTAAAGATGAGCATTGCAGCTTTGCATTGAAGTAAAGGTCTTTGTACCTTTTTCCATTTAGAATCAAGATTATTTGTTCTGGTATGTTACTCCTGAAAGATTGTGTTCAGTAGTGCATTGGTTCATATGGTTCATAGGTAGGTACTAGGCTATCGGCACTAGGGCCCATACAGGCCTAGCCAAAAAATGTACCCTGGCTTTTCGCCACCCAAGAAAATTATTTTCCTGTGCCCCTGTCGAGCAGAGCCACAGAAGTGACCCCCGGGGTGAATTTCCCATTTCCCATCCAATCATCAAGATTTTTCTTGAAGAGTGCTAATGAGGAGCTCTGTTTGACATAGATAGGTAGTCTGTTCCAGAGTATGGGAAGTCTCTGGGACAAGAATCTATCCCTCCAGCATGTTCTGTTTATTGTGGCAACAAGGTTTAGGTCCCTAGAGCATGTAGCTCGGAGGGATTGGGATTTCTTTAAGTGGAACATGTCCAACAGCTCTGGGTTTGACATAGCTTTGTATATTAGAGAGAGATCGCCCTGAGTAGGCGATATGCGATGGAGGAAAGCTAGTTTTTTGAGACGATCTGCATAGGGCATCTGTTTGAGGCCAGTAATCCTCTTTGTGAGGAATTTCTGTGGTCTTTCCAGTTGTAGATGTCTTGTGAGGTACATACCAAAAGGGGCGTTGTACTCTATAATGGGTCTAATGAGTGATGAGTAGAGAGGAACAATGACCTCTTTTTTTCTGGATGAGAATCCTTTTGTGATGAGATGAGCCACGTAGAAGGATTTCCTGACCACTGTGGCAATGTGATTATCAAAGGAGAGACTACTGTCCACCTGTGTCCCAAGGTCTCTTATCACATTTTCGGCATTAAGTAGACTACCAGCTATGTTGTAGTTCATGGGTACGGAGTTTTTACCAAAGGGGATGACAATACACTTTTTGGCATTGAGCTTCAGGCCATGGCTTTGACACCAGGTATCTGTCTCAGTGAGGCCCTTTTGTAGTTTGTCCACATCGTTAGGTGTTTCGATTATGGCTCCTAGTTTGCAGTCATCTGCAGACTTTGTTAGCCAAAGGCCTTCTGTGTTGGCCTGCACTTCAGAGTAGTAGATACCAAACAGGAGAGGACCCAGGACTGAACCCTGTGGTACTCCACTTGTCACTGGTCTGATGCCGAATTTGGAATCCGCTACTTTCACAGTGTGGGTTCTGTCTGTGAGCCAGTTGGCAACCCATCTTGTGACATAGGGATTTATACCTAGTTTAGTGAGCTTATCTATAATTCCAGAGTGGGGGATGGTGTTGAAAGCCTTGGTGAGATCTAGATAAGCTGTGTGAACCATTTTACCCACATCTATGGCTTTGGTGACTGCTTCAAAGAAGTCAATCAGGTTTAGGAGACATGATCTGCCTTTTACAAATCCAAACTGGGTAGGGTCCAGAGTTTGGAGATTACCAATGTCTTTGTTTTTGAGTTCCACGATGATACGTTCCATGGCCTTGCAGACCAGGCTCGTCAGGCTAATGGGGCGGTAGTTCTGTGGTCTGTAGTGGCTCCCCCTTTGTGGAGTGGGATAACAGTCACGGTGCGCCATTCAGTGGGTACAAAGCCTGAGGTGAGGATATGATTGAACATGGTACTTAGGGTGCTAGTTCATTCTTTAGTTCGTGTAGAATGCAGCCTGGGATATTGTCAGGTTCCATTGATGCTGTGTTCTTGGCTTTGGAGAGTGTGTTTTTTACCTGTGCAGCCATGATTATAGGAACTTTGCATTCTTCCGGTATAGAGATGGGCCCTCTAGGGGGTGAGAGGGGGGTAAAGTTAGCACTGAACCTATCTGCTAGGATGTTGGCAGTATCAGTTGGTTCTGTATATTTAGTGCCATTGGGTAGAACTAAATGTCTTTGTTTCCCTTTATGTTCCTAGTCCTCGTCTTGCTTGACTGTATGATTATCATTAGGTCTATGGATTTTCTTTCAGTAGGAATTCCTTCACATTAAGCAGCAGTGTCTGAGGACAGCAACACCATCAATTTATTTATTTTTTCTCATTGGCATCTTGTAATAGCCATTCGAGGTAGGATAAAAGTTTACAGTTTAATGGTTCTGCTTCAGTTCAGTGACAGTTGTATTACAGACTTGTATTCACCAGTTTTAGATGTGGCTGAGAGATTGTATTAGTAATTAAAGCTGTATATCGAATGGAGAGGGTAATAAGGGGTTTTTGAGAACCCCATTACAACCTGCTGGTGTCAGAAGAGCACTCCTGTTTTGTTGTCTTCAACAACTGCATACGAACCCCTTTAAGTGTTTGTGTGTTACTACCTTTTTGGCTTGAAAGGTAGGAGAAGGTGAAAGAAAGTGTGGACAATATGTGGAGTGTCCTTGTTGACATCTACCACCCTTTATATGCCATCAGATTTAAATTGCTGGCCATAAAGTAGAAGTTACATTCGTTTCCTAGAAAAAAAGCATCTTAATTAGCTTGCTATGCTTTCTTCAAAGTCTGCAGAGAGCACCAAACTCTAATGTAGTGTGCATTGCTTGGAGGTGGGTATACAAATCATATGGAATTACTAGGTATTGATCTGTGTAAAGCTTTGCCTTGAGACATTTACATTGCCTGGAAAGACTTATTTCTCAAAGCAGTATGGTAAAGACGTTCTAGCTGTAATAGAAAAAAAAATGCAAGAACAGAAAAAATCTTATTTAATGTCTATTGTTGGATGAAGAAACCCAAAATGAACAAGATTAGTGTCCATTCATGCACTTGGATAAGAATACATTCTCCTTTAGCCTTTGGGACTTGTTTTGTAGTGCATCCTCTGGATGCGCCTTCCCATTCTCATGGCACCGTATGCCTTCTTCCGCAATTCTGCCAATTGCTAACTATATTTGGCTGGACTCCAATGGCTCCAGATCACTTGTTTGGGTAAAGCTTTGCAAATCATTGAATCTGGTGCTCTTTCTCTTCAGGTGGTGTGAATGCATGTTGGTGACCATATTTGCCACTTTATTCTTTTTTGCTGTATGTTGGAAGTCTTTACAAACTGAATTCAGCTTCTCATTCTGTTGTAGTGTTACCGTTTTAATGTTAAATCGAATCTTCAGTCTTTCTACCATTGAATGTGGATTGAATTTTCGCTGATTGTTTTTTTTTTTTCTCTGTATGCCTTTAGACCTAGTTGGCTGTCACATCTTATAATCTGACAAGTATGACTGTAGCAAACAGATTTTTCATGTTGACAGTTGATGAATACGTGCATTATTTTGATTCTCATCATGAGTCTGAATCATTTCATCCCTCCATCCTCAATCCCTTTTTCCATTTACACATGGGGTCAGGGTGTCACTTCCGCAGTGATAATCATCTGGAGCCAAGGTTTACACTGCCAGGTGGCATTTCATATATGATAATTTTAATGAAGCTACCTGAAAGAGGTAAAAAATACAAACAAAGAAAACGGCTTTGTACCCATCTGTTGGAGCTTCATGTTAAATTGAAGTCTCAGCAAGCCTTTCTGAACTTGTTCTGTTGCTTCTACATATGGGGGACATTCATTTTCTTTGCCGTTTTCTCCTTTTTCTTCAGCGAAGGCCAGTTCTCCTCAGGTTTTCCAGTCAGCTAAGAATTTGTTTTTCTTTACACTGTCTGTTAAACAATTAAGTATTAAGACCAAAACACTATACTAGTAAAAATTAAAGCCATGTATTCTTCGGTATGGCAGATGTACAGGCTACCATAGTAGATGATTTTCCACTTGATACTACTTTGATTTTCATTTGCTGTGGTTAGATCTGTGTCAGGATAAGCATTTCCAGTTTTATGCCTTCACGCCCCTTCATGAGGTGCTGTGTTCTCCTCTACTAGTCTGTTGGTCTCCTGCCCCACTAGTGTTTGTGCTGAGCTGACAAGCGCAGTTATGTAAATTTAGTACAGGAGACAGTTTCAGTCCCTTCCCTTTCTCAGCTATATGATAGTAAGATGGATCCGATGCGAGTGCACAGTTTTCACCAGAACCACTTGGGCCACGCAGAACATTGTGTTTTGCTACCATAACAGTATTCCGAATGCTCGATTTTTGCTTTATTTTTCTTTTCTGGACCCTATGTGTTGAGTGCTGCAGCAATAAGCAGGGTTCATATCCCCTTCTTGTGACTCACTTTGGTTCCATATTGCCTTCAATTGGCCTTACATTTGTCTGTCCTGTTCAGGCCTGTCTACCTGAGCCAACATTGGCTTGGGTTTTGGCTTCTTCAGATCTTATGTAAGCCACTGTGACACCTATTTGGCTTCCAGGTGGCTGTGCATTGGGACTGGTGTGGACTTATTCGTAACTAGCTAAATCAGCTTTGGTGGGGCCAGTGAAACTGCTTAGACTTTTAAGTTTTAGGGAGACTGTTTATGAATAAGCTGTCCTGATGTTGGGGGGAGGTGCATTGTAATTGCATCCTGCTCCAATGCTGACCATCAAGAGGCCATGTTCCTCTACCCTTCAGGGAGGTGGTTCTTAGATCTTCAGTCACAGGACAAGTGGTTGCTGAAATACTATTTTCATATTTAGACACAATCCCCAGAGAGAGAGAGAGAGACTGAGAAAAAAAACTTAAAATGCTTTTCCTCCTATAAGGAATCCATATCTATATCTTTATCTCCAGAGGACCTGAAATTTGGTAAAGTTGTACACATGCTGAAGAAGGGCTGCTGTCACTCTTGTGAGACTTCTTTTGTTGCAGAAAAGATTTTCCTACTGCAGGAAAGACTGACAGGACTTCCAAAGCATCCTTCTGGGTGGAACCTCCCTTGTTGATGTTATCAGGAATGCAGTTTAGGCGGACAGGAAGAGTCAAGTAAAATTGTGTCTGGAGGAGGCAGCCTTGGACCATGTGCATGTACTGACATGTGTAGTGTGAAATGTCCTACAGATGTCTCTTGAGTCGCATTCTATTCAACCTCCTGTCAAATCATCTAGGATTTTGGACAGGCTAAGTATGCAAACCACCGCATTTTGAAGTTGTGCTTCAGGGTACTGTATTAGATTGCCTGGAAGAAGGCCCACGTCTGCTTGTTGGTTTTTGGTATAGTAGAAACCTGCATTATTCTAATTTTCTTACTTCAGTTTGGTCCGACCCTTCTTTGCTATTTTTCTTTTCCTGTTTGTAGCCATTTCATTATCAGTGAGGTCTTGGGCAAGGAGCATGTGTGTCAAAAGACTTTCAACCTGCCTTGGGGCCTGGTGTGCCATGAGATAGGATTGTGGTTGGTGAGCTGGCCATCCCTTTCTTCAGGCAGAATGAGTAAGCCAGTTGGGTGAAGGTCAAAGGAGCCATTAAGTCATTCAAGCAGGCACAGTGTGAGGATGTTATGCAAACAAGTCAGTTTTGAAAAGAATAAAGCAGTAATATATATATTTTTTCTTGTTAGTGCCAGCTATGAATCTGCAGATTTTATTTCAAGTATATTGCAGTCTTTTTGAATGTTGTTTTGCAGCACAGTTACACATTAAGGTAGGACAGATTCCAACATTAGAATTAATATCCCTTTATCTGTGCCTATCTTTTTCTTTACTTGAAAGATGCAGCTTTGTAGCAGATGGTTGGGGTAAAATGTATGTTGCTCATTTCCTCATGGATATGAAACTGAATGAAAACATGTCTTATTTCTAAACGAGAAGGGTATTCAGAATTTTGTTTTATGTTAAATGCGTATACTTTCATCCTAGTTTATTTCACATTCTTATGATCATCTTATTGATCATTGCAGCAGTGTAGGATTGCCTTTTTTTCCTTTGGAGAAATTGTGTTTATTTTACTTTGTAGGACTGTCAACATATTTAAAGTGCTTTTTAATGTGTTTGTATTTGAAAAAAGTGTCTCTTAAAGTCTTTTAGTTTTTACTGTCTTTTGGTGCTTGTTTTCACCAGGTAGGAGGTACCATTTTAGGCTTAACCTTGGAACAATCTGTTGATCATCCTTCCATCCTCAAAAAAGAAAAAAAATAGTAAGCAACATTTGCCCCACAAGAGGCTAGCAATTTACCTGAGCTGCAGGTAGGTGACTCAGCTGTGGTCATTAGTTGTACCTCAAACCACTCATCTTTTACCCCGGATCATACCTCTCAATGGTCCAGATTTTTACCTCATATTTTTGGGCTGTTTCTCATAAAATTTGTGTTTTTTTTTTTTTTCTGGCAAATTAAGGTTAAAGTCGCTAAATAATTACAAACATTTGAGGTTAGCCAAGTTCTCTGCTGCTGCTGGGGTCCTCTCAGTGAGTAAGGGAGAGCATTCTTGTCAGTCCTGTGAGAGGGAACAGGGAAGACTTCCCTGTTTCGTCAGAATGTTGTGCCCATCCCAGGGGAAGCTGCTACCATTAATAACACTGTTTGTCCCAGTTTTCCCATCAAAAAGCAACAGAAAAATAAACATATATGAAGTCTCCTCATATTTCTGTGGCAGAAAATAACTTGTATACCTAAGGCTACTGCAACAGTGATTATTCAAACATTTACTGTTACGGCTTGTGTCATGCCAAAAGTTTAAAAGTTTTGTCAAATTTTTAAATTGTATCTTTGTACAATGCTGATATGCTTATCCAGTAACATTCCAGCATTGTATGTCAATTTCTTAGTCTGTGTATCATCTTTAGGTTTCATAGATGTGTGCCATACTTTTAAGCATTTTGATGTACACCACAGCAGTGCTTTTAATGCCATACCCCAGCCTATGTTATTTTCTTGTCAGATGACTATTTAATGTTTGTGATTTACAAAATAGGTGGATTAACTAAGAACTGAGATTGTGATGGTTTGTGTTGCTGTATTGAAAAGTACAGTTTTGTACCTACCATAAATGTAGATGTTCGAAGATCCACATTGCTGCAGTCCTTACACTTGGGTAGTCCGCTGTCCTCGGTCGGCCCGAATATCAAAGTATAAGGCTGACGTTGGTCAAGGCGCATTTGACTGACATCAGGACGTCAGGGTACAAATGCGCATGACCGACGTCATATCCTCAGTCTTTTCTTGCCCCAGATGTCAGAAGACCCTAAAAAGAAAGGTCAAAACCAAAAGACAGCAAACAAACAACCAACCATCCTAGCACTAAAAATATGTACAATATATACAATATATCCCATATTGACCACCCAACCCACACAACCGCCTCTAACTACAGAGGGGAAGGAGGGAGGGTAAATTGGACTGCAGCAATGTGGATCTTCGAACATCTACATTTATGGTAGGTACAAAACTGTACTATGTTCTTCATCTCACATTGCTGCAGTCCTTACACTTGGGTAGAATCCCAAAGCAGAGGTAAGGGAGGATGGCCAAACTATAAGGAAGCAGGAGCCGCCAAAATGCCCTGCAAAACAGCAGTGGCAAAACCAGCCCTAGATTTAGAATAAAGTGGTAGGTGATAATGCCTAGAGAAAGTATGCACTGAACTCCAAGTAGCTGCCTCCAAAATATCCTTAGTTGCCAGCCCCCTCAAAAAAGCTGTCGAAGTGGCAGTAGTCCTAGTGGAATGAGGCCTAATCCCAGCTGGAATCTCCTTGCCATGATGGGAATAACAGAAAGCAATGCAAAACCCAATCCACTTAGAAATAGTTTGTTTTGACACAGGCTTGCCCTGAGAACTCAAAGCAAAAGAAACAAATAACTGCTGAGACTGCCTGAACCCTTTAGTTCTGTCCAAATAATATCGCAACTGCCTGTGTACATCTAAAGTGTGCAAAATCTTTTCCCCTTTATTTTGGGGATTTGCATAAAAAGTAGGCAAATGAATAGTTTGGTTTAAAGCCACACTAGAAACCACTTTAGGCATAAAGGAAGGATTAGTACGTAAAGATACCCTATCCTTATGGAAAATTAAGAAAGGCTCAACCGCCATAAGGGCCTGCAACTCAGAAACCCTTCTTGCAGAGGTAATGGCCAACAAAAAGCAGTCTTCCATGATAAATATTTCAACTCGGTAGTAGCTGCAGGCTCAAAAGGTTGTAGAGTGAGTTTCTCCAACACAAAATTGAGATCCCAAGCAGGAGTAGGAGCTCTACGTGGGGTCTTATATTCTTTGCCCTCTAAGAAATTGCTTGAACAAAGGATGAGAAAACAATGGTGGGTCACAATCATAGTGAGCGAAATTGCTGCAGCATGAACCTTAATAGAAGAGAAGGACAAACCTTTGTCCAGTAACTCAGTAAGATATTGAAGAGCCACACTTAAATTAGGCTCAGAAACATCCAAATCCTTTGCTGCACTCCAAAATAAAAATCTCTTCCATTTATCTGCGTACACTTTCCTTGTACTAGGTCTTCTAGCTTCCAAAATAACATTCAAAACTTGCTGTGGAAGTTGAGACCCACTATGGTTCAAAACAGAATATGCCAGGCTGTTAGGTGAAGAGAGTGAAGCTTGACATTGAGCAAATGACTGTCCTCCTGAGACAACAGGTGTGGAATCGAAGGCAAAGGCCATGGAGGCTCCCCTACCAGGCTTCTCAGTAATGGGTACCAATGCTGTCAAGGCCAATCTGGAGCTATCAAAATCATCCTTGGCTTGTCCTGTCTGGCCTTTAGTAGTACCTTTGGGAGGAGAGGCAGAGGTGGAAAGGCATACACATGAAGATTGCTCTAATTGAAAGAAAGAGCATCCACTTTCCAAGCTGTGGGATGAAACCTTTTCGTGCAAAACTTTGGCAGCTGGTGGTTTAGTGGAGAAGCGAACAGATCTATGTCTGGAGTTCCCCATGACACTGTCAATTTCTGAAATACATGAGGATCCAATTTCCACTCGTGGGGATCCATAATTGCCTGCTCAACACATCTGCTAAGGAGTTCTGTGCTCCCGGCAGAAACCTTGCCTGAAGATTTAGCTGTAAACTGAGAGCAGTCTCCCACAAAATCATTGCTTGCCTGCATAGAGGATAAGAATGCGTTCCCCCTTGCTTGCTGATGTACCACATGACAGTTGTGTTGTCTGTTAGAATCAACACCTGCCCTGGAAGAAGTAAATCCTTGAAAGCTATTAATCCAAACTGGACTGCTAACATCTCCTTCAAGTTGATATGTAGATGTTGTAGTCTGGCAGGCCACTTGTCTTGTATCCACTTTCCATTCAGATGAGCTCCCCAAACTTTGTCTGAGGCATCTGTCGTTAGAATCTGACTCGCCTCTGGCCGGGTCACAGAGAGTCCCTTGTTTAGGTGACATTCCTGAGCCCACCACAACAATTCCTTTTGAATGCAAGGTATTATTTGAATGACAGTGTCCAGATCCTGGCAGTGCTGTGTCCATACATTTTTGAGATACCATTGTAACTTCCTCATATGCAGTTTGGCATTGGGAAGCACCAGAATACAAGATGCCATGAACCCCAAGGCTTGAAGGACTGTCCTTGCAGTCAGCCTGGACTGATGAGACAACTGATGAAAGTAAAGGGAAAGATTCTTTTGTTTGTCCGGGGTCAAAAAGGCCATCTGGGATGCTGTATTCAGTCTTACACCCAGAAAGCACATGTCCTGAGAGGGTACTAGACTGGACTTTATTTCGTTCACAGAATACCCCAGGCATCTTAGCACTGCTATCACATATTCCAAATGATGAAGAAGCTCGTCCCTTCCTTGAGCCAGAATCAGGCAATCGTCCAAATAAGGATAGATCTGTATTCCTTTTAGCCTGAGGAAAGCTATCACTGGAGCCAGAACTTTCGTGAACACTCTGGGCGCAGTAGATAAGCCAAAGGGCAATGCAGAGAACTGATAATGAGAAGTCCCAGCTCGAAAACGCAGATACTTCCTGCAACTCAGTCTGATAGGAACATGAAGGTAAGCCTCCTTGAGATCCAAAGTTACCATCCAATGATCTTTGCCCAGCAGAGGTAAAAGCTGTTGTAACGTCAACATTTTGAACTTGGGAATGTCCAGATAAGTGTTGAGGGTAGATAAATCCAAAATTGGTCTCCACGTGTTCCCTTTCTTTGGTACTAGGAACAGGCGAGAATAAAATCCTAGGCCCACTTCTGGCATAGGGACCGGCTGTATGGCCCCTATTTGAAGTAACAGAGAAATTTGTTTGTGAGCCTCTATTCTTTGTTGAGGAGGAACGTCTGGCATGCCTTTGAAAGGAGGCAATGTATGGAAATAAAACCTGTAACCGTGGTGTATGATATCCAATACCCATCTGTCTTGGGTAATCAAACTCCAATTTTCCTTGAAAAGTGCCAACCTTCCTCCCAAAGGTGCTGCCAGACGAGAAGGCTCTGGCAGCTGAAAAGGTAGGTCATTGGGTCTGTTTACGAAAGGACTGACCCCTGCCCTCACTCGAAGACTGTGCAGGTGAACTCCCTGTTCTAGGCCTGAAAGAGCCCTGAGCTCTGCCCCTACCACGTCTAGACCTACCCCTAGACTGGGAATCATAAGAAGGATACGTCCACCCCTTGGTAGGCCAATTTCTACTAAACTTCGGAGGCTGAACATGCAAAAAATCTTTAACAGTCTGCATAGACTTAGCCTTGTCTTCCATTTTCTTCTGCCTCAACAGGAGAACCAAACAACACATCAGATTGTAAAGGAGCATCTAAAATCCTTGTCTTAACATGGTCAGATAAATTCTGATCCCTCAGCCAGGCGTGCCTGCGAAGAACTGACCCAGTGGCAGCCACCCTAGACGAGGCCTGTACAGCATCAAAACCACATTGCAAAGAATGCTTACCCACCTGTTCAGAAACATGTACTAAATCTTGTAACTCTCTACACTCAATACCTTCCGCCAGAGCATCTACCTTAGACTTCAATTGTGAAAGGAGATAGTTTTGGTATTTCAACATGTGAAACTGGCAATTCAAAGCCCTCATAGCTAGGGTGGAAGAAGTATAAACTTTCTTTCCCCATCTATCCAAAGCCCTGGCCTCTTTATCTGGAGGAACCGGATTTTTGACAACAGAAGCCTTAACACCTTTAGGCCCCTGACTAACAGTTTCTGGGTCTGCCCTAGGACTCTTAAAAAGATACGTATGAGCTTCAGGCACCCTGTAATACCTATCCGGTTTAACAGGAGCAGGAGGCAAAGAATCAGGATTAAGAGAAGCCTCTGCAAAAACATCTTCCACCACATCCAAAACAGGAGGAATAGCCAAAGGCCTATGCTGGGGTAAAAACAAAAATTCCCTAAGCCTTTTCCTGGAATCAGAGAAGTCCTGACCTTCCCACTTAAAATGCTCCCTCATGGAATGAAGAGTCTCTGAAAAAGAAAAATCCTCAGGAGGAGAAGCAGAAGGAGTAGAATCATCCACATCAGAATCAGAATAAGGAGAATACTCCTGCAAGTCTTCAGCCGAAGACTCTGAAACATCCGAAGCCTGCTCAAAACTCCTAGCTCAGGTTCCACCCTTGGTCTCTTATCAGGAGGGGGCAAAGAACCTCTAATCAAAGTAATCAAATCTTCTGCCATTTTAAGCATATGCTTCTTGGGCACAGTTCCTGAAGAACTAGGGGTGACACCAACTGAAGCTAAACCTGGCCTGCCTCTGGGAGAAGCCTTGGAAACAGAAGGAGAGGGCCTAACCACCCTAGGAAGGGAGGGGAGTACAGTAACCTGAGAAGCCCCTTCGGCCTGACCTGCCTCCAGAGAGGCCACATCCTGCAATAACAAAGTCTCTCCCTGGGGCTCCAAAGAAACCTCCGGCGGAACCACCGGCTCCACCGACACCTCTAAAGAACCGGCGTCCGGAACGGACGGTTCTTCTAGCCTAGGCTTAGCAGCTTTGTCCTTGCGCTTCTTCGAAGAAGCGGGCGTCGGAGCATCCGACGGCATTTTATAATTACACCGCTTCCCGAAGACTAACCTGGCACAATCTAACCTTCTCTTTATAGTGCGCTTATTGAATCTAGCACAAGAGCGACACCCAACAACGTCGTGCTCAGGCCCTAAACAAGGAATACACAAAGTATGATAATCTCTATGTGGTATCTGTTTCCCACAAGAAATACAGTTATTCACTTTTTCTGACATCCGGTAAACCACTGAGGCAAGAAAAAACTAAAATATTCCCCAACGGGGTACTTAGCCAACTTTGACTCGGTCTGAAACTCCGAATTCGAAAAATTTCAGAATGCCAACCGGCACTTGCAACGCTGCTTCTGCATCGGACCATGCGGCAAAAAAGACTGAGGATATGACGTCGGTCATGCGCATTTGTACCCTGACGTCCTGATGTCAGTCAAATGCGCCTTGACCGACGTCAGCCTTATACTTTGATATTCGGGCCGACCGAGGACAGCGGACTACCCAAGTGTAAGGACTGCAGCAATGTGAGATGAAGAACATCTACTGATCTCCAAACAGTCAAAATAATTTTTGCAAATACTGGTTGAGGCCAGCTATCTGATAGCTGCAATATTGCTGTAGTTCACAAAATTGCTGAAACCAAGTCACCTCTTTACTTTTTTAAAGCAAATTAGTAGTAGAGATCTAGGCATGTATTGAATCCTGCTTGCTGATAGTTGTGCCCAATATTCATAGGGCCTCATCTCATGAACAGATAAAGTCAAAGTGTTAAAAGTCTGACAGTTGATTGTTCAAAGCTGCACATTAAGTTTGACTAGTCTCTGACAAACAGTGCTTGTTTCAATCATGAAGTCAAGTGATGCATCGCTTGTTGAAAATGTGTGGCATAATAGTTTTGAAAATCATTAGGGCAGAAACTTAGGTTTGTAAATGTAACACAATTATTTAGGAAATCTGCATTGACATCGGCTGTTTTTATGTTTTCTGCCTGAAAAGTGATTTTGTTTTGCTTGCAGAATTAGGAAGATTGCCTTTGGGGACAGAACTGCTAAAGTTTATTGTTTTTGTTCATGAGATGAAGTCTCAAGACAAGGCGTGCTGAAGATTTGGGGCTGCTTTTATACAAAGGATGAGAGTTTGAAGAAAAGCCGAAACAAGTGTCTGACTCATAGACAACCCAACTGACAATTTGACAATGTGATATACTGTTTCTTGTGTACAGATATTTATAAAGCTGCACAAATGCATGAAGCCAAACGATACATGTTTAGACACTGAGAAAAGGATAGGATTTTTCAAATGTATGGCTTTGATCTTGTTACTGAGTTTTTGAGAAGCAGCTAACCCCCCAAGAAAGTCAATAGAGTTTTATGACTTGGGCATTTCATTCCACACAGTTAATAGTAAGTAAACCATTCAGGAAGCTAGGGCAGCACTTCTTTCTGTTGTGTTTCAGGGAGAAGCAATAATGTGTGGATGTTAGGAAATGTGGCAAGCCCCCCACACACACACACACACACACACACCTCCAAACACATACATGCACATGCAAATAATAATTTGCAGACTTTGGGGACATGGTAGCAATTTGAAAATGTTTTCTGTTTTTCTAAAGGGATAGATGTGAGTGTGTTCAATCTCGCCGTTTGTTCTTACACCTGGGTTCGGAGCCGATCCTCGGCTCCGTGTCGGCCGCTTAGCAAAGCTCTGCATCGAGAAGAAGCTCCAGACCAACCTAACTCCCACAATCCCCCTCTGCCTTTACCTCAGATCTAGTTTGCCGCTGCAACGTTCGCATCATTTTGATGAGCTCGGACCACCTCAAAGCTAAGATTAGTTATTTCTTATATTTCTGGTATTATTTTTGTATAAAAAATTATTTTGAAGTGACTGTGTGTGTGTGTGAGTAGTGTATCGAGGGTTTCTCGGTTCCGTATATAGTTTTTATATACTTTCTTTGAGTTATTCCCTCGGGGCCTACCCCACCCTTTAACTTTTACTGGAGTTGACTATTGGATGTGACTTTATTAACAGGATTTGACAAATTTTACTGGATTTGACAACTTTTACTGGATTGGACAATTAATACTGGCTAATGTTAAGTTGTCAATCTCGCCTTCATTCTTGCTTGATGGGTTCGGAGCCGATCCCTCGGCTCCGACTCGGCACTTGCTTTAGCTCGAGAACTCCTTTTACCAGCTCGAGGCAGCCCCATATCCCATGATGCAAGGCAGGAAGTACCCAGATCTCGTTTGCCGCTTCGCTTGGGAGGTCTTCTCTTTACCAGCTCCTGGTAAGTAATTCACATTTGTGACATTTAAGCCCCTTTTTAGTTAAAAACTTTTTGTTTTGATAGTTTAACTTTAAATTTAACTTTTTCTGACAGAAATCCCTGTCTCTTTTAATTTTTAGTCAGTTAATTTCCTGTCCCATCCCCCTGTTAGGGTGTGTGTGTTGGTATTTTTTACTAAATACCTTTTTGGTATTAGTTTAATTTAATTGGACTGGTGTGTGTGTTTTGTTAGGCACCATGTCTAAAGAGAGGGTTTCAGGTTTTAAGAAGTGTGACTCGTGCTGTCAGAAGATGTCTCTGACAGACGGTCACACTTCTTGCCTGTACTGTTTAGGCCCTCTTCACCTGCAGGACTCCTGTGCTATTTGTCACTCCTTCAGCCAGAGAGTCCTGCAGGAGAGAAGGAATAAGTTGATTCTCAGGGTCTTCTTAAGCCGGAGGGCTCTCCGGCTAAGTCGGCCCCACAAAATCAACTAAATCTGCCAAGACCCAGGCTTCTGTTTCTAAGCCTGTGGCCTCGGCCCGACTCGTATAGAGTCGAGATCGGCTCCGCTGGAGCCGATTCTGGATCCACTAAGCTTTCGCCGATGGCTATCGGTGCCGAATCTGCTTTGACCACTGTGGTGTCGGTTCCGACCGGCTCCGACACCCACGCACGGCATCGTGTCGGCCCGATCGGCTCCGACACCCATGTGGCAGGCATCGGTGTCGGCCCGATCGGCTCCGACACCGTTATTGGTGGCTGTATCGGCTCCGGCTGGAGCCGATACATCGAGCGTCTGCCGGCTCCGAAATCGGTGCCGACAGGATCAGTAATATCGGCCTCCCTGACCCATTCCCGGAAGAGGTTGGGGTCTGCTTCCTTGAGCCGATACTTTCGCCCGCCGCCTCTTCTATCGGAACGGAGCCATCGGAGCCGATCTTCAAGGTCATCCAGGTTGTCAGACCATGACCTAGAGAGAGTGGTCAGTAGATTGCTCAAGTCACAGGTACTGGCCCAAATGCTACACAGTCCGTCTCAGCAGACGACTGTTGGTCCACACCCCGTTACAGTTCCTCCTTCAACTCTACCCCAGAGCTTGGAGTTGGAGTCTTTGGGCATGGTTACTGCTACGGCTGGAGGACGGATACCCCCTTCTGTTCCTTCAGCCCCTACTCTTATCTCCTCTTCCTTAGAGGGATTCGTGGTCGGGCTTCCATGGTCTCCTCCGAGGGGGTGAGTGGCATCGGACCCTTGTCCGAACCCGCTCTTCCCCTTGGAGCCTCGGCCTTGGTGAGCTCGGCTCCGACATCTGCCTCGAGACTTCTTTCGGTGGCCCCTGGAGTTCCTAGCTCTTCGGAGCGGGCCTCTCGGACCTGCCTGGGAGGGAGCATTCGAGGTGATGAAGAGTGTACTGGCCACTGGTATCAGGCAGCAGTCTCTACCCATAGCTCCTCCCTCTATTGTACCTGTTGACATCTCTGCCACTTCTCTTGCTACAGGACCCAGAGATCCTCCGCCTCAGGTTTCCCCATTGTAATTTTCCCCCTCTTCCGAGGATTCTCCTGATGTTTCGGGAGATCCTCCTAGGAAGAGGACTTGTAAGAGGAAGCATGTAGACTCCCTGAGTCTGTCACTGGATACTGACTTTGATGAGTCAGAGGGATCCCTAGATCCCCTCTGAGGATGTCTCCTTCTCAGACATCCTAGAACTTCTGAAACAGAGGAAACTGGCCCACCAACAATCCCTCTGAGGATGAGTCAGTATACCTAGAGGCGTTTGGATCTCGGCCCTCCACCTCCTGGGTGTCTCCGCCTTCGACCCCTTATGCAGGTTATTGCACGAAGGCGTGGACAGCTCCTGACTCTGTAGAGCCAGTCCCTAGGAGGCCTTCTAAATTTATAACTGCCCCTAGT
This sequence comes from Protopterus annectens, assembly GCF_019279795.1. Lineage (NCBI taxonomy): Eukaryota > Metazoa > Chordata > Ceratodontiformes > Protopteridae > Protopterus > Protopterus annectens. Next base: position 253,093,927 of record NC_056748.1, on the reverse strand, counting down.
GACAAACAATTCCTTACCAAGGGTGTCCCGCTGATGCCATGGTGGTGGCTGCGCCACCAAAAGGAACTTGCAGATCCTTCCGTGCCGCCCATCCTCCTAATAAGGACTCTAGGACCATGGATAGGTACGCAAGCGGATGTTTTCCTCAGCGACCTTTGCTATGTTCGCTGAATTATCTTTGTCACTTCACCAGACTCCAGAGAGATATCCTGAAGGAGCTGGGAGAAGTAGTTCAGGATCCTACAGCTGCAGGGGCCCAAGAAAAGATTGCTTCGCAGCTAGGAACCCTCAATTCCATTGCTAACTCCTCCATGCGGCTAATATCTTATGCTGCTGATGGAGCGAGTAGAGCCGCAGGCACAGGTGTGGCTCTTAGACGCCAAGCCTGGATGCGGCTATGTGATTTTGGATCCCTTTAAGGCGTCCTTCACAAATTCTCCCTTTGATGGGTCAGCTTTGTTTGGCCCTCAGGTGAAGGAAACCTTGACCAGGTGTGAGCAGGACGGCAAGACTCTTTCTGCTGTTGGAGTCCGTTTTCCACCCCTTCTAGGCCTTATCCCAAAGGACAGAAGGGTGGGAAGATGTGGTTCCGTAAATCCCAAGGAGTCACGCCGATTCACGTGGTCAGTTTACCCCTAGAGGCAGAGGGGTAACAACAACAGACGCCGCTCTAGAGGCAGAGGGGTCCGAAGAATCAGGGCAACAGGGAGTCTCTTCCTGAGAAGCCCTTTCAGCATCCCTGAGGTGTTGCCCGGCTGTCCCTCCTTGGAGGCAGTCGGGAAGATTATCACTGTACCCAGAAGCCTGGCATTCACTCACTCAAGACAGATGGGTACAGTCGATCATATCCAAGGGTTACATAATTCCTTTCGAGGAAAGTCCTTCCCTCAAGTTCCCTTCCAGATGTACCACCCGGTCTAAGGGACATTGCAGAGTTAGAGATCGCAAAACTACTGCAAAAAGAGCCATTCAGCCAGTCACAATAGACCATTCAGAGCCGGAATCTACTCAAGGTTCTTTTGGTCCCCAAAAGACGGGAGACTGGAGACCAATATTGATCTCAGCAGACTCAACAAGTCTGTCAGGAAGACAAGATTCGAATGGTCACTCTTCAGTCAATTCTGCCCTTCTTACAGAAGGACAACTGGATGTGCTCAATAGATCTTCAGGATGCGTACTATCACATCAAAATTCACAGACGCTCCAGGAGATTTCTCCGCTTCGGCTGGGGTCCAGTCATTTCCAGTTCAGAGCCCTGCCCTTTGGTCTCACTACAGCCCCCAGAGTGTTCACCAAATGCATGGCAGTGGTCACGGCTCACCTGAGACGCCAAGGATTCCAGGTGTTTCCGTATCTCGACGACTGGCTCCTGTCAGCCACCACCAGGCATCAGCTTATACAAGCCAGGGATTACACAATAGACCTTTGTTCTCATTTGGGCATCTCAGTCAACTACGAAAAGTCATCCTTATCGCCCTGCCAGTCTATTACCTTCATAGGCGCAAACTTAAACACTGTTCGGATGTCAGCTACCCTTACAGAACAAAGAGTTTCAGACATTCAGACTCATGTCAGGATCATTCTGGCCAGCAAGAAGGTACAGGCCAGAATGGTTCTAAAGGTATTAGGTCTTATGGCTGCGCCATCACTCTTCTTCCCTGGCTCGATTCTACATGCGCCTCCTTCAGTGGATGCTGTTCACACAGTGGTCATACCAGCAACTCCCAATGCGTCACCAGATTCTGGTGACACAAACATGCAAAGAACATCTTGCTTGGTGGATCACATCGTCTCAGGTTCACCAAGGCAGGTGCTTTGTACCTCCGCCCCGATAGCCACTGTCACCACGGATGCCTCCCTGATCGGGTGGGGGTCATTATCAGGGCAGGATGGTTCATGGACGTGGCAACCGCTCGAGTACCATCTGCACATAAATGTCCTGGAGATGAGAGCAGTGCTTTTAACGCTGCAAGCCCTCAACGACTTTCTTCCCGTAGGGACAATTGCAGTCCACACAGACAACATGTCTGTAGTTTGGTATATCAACAAACAGGGCGGAACCAAGTCCTACCCCTTGTGTCGAGAAGCGCCAGACTATGGCAATGGGCGATCTCCTCTCATCGGTTTCTGGTAGCAACGCATATCCCTGGGAAAACCAACATTATAGCGGACAGATTGAGCAGAGCTATTCTCATGCCTCACGAGTGGTCTCTCAAGCAATCCATAGCGGAAGAGATTTTTCTGGAATGGGGTCGTCCATGTTGCGATCTTTTGCTACTCCCCAAAACAGCAAATGTCCAGACTTCTTCAGCCTCTTCCTCTATCAGGCCATCCCCAGAGACGCTCTGACCCAGGATTGGCCCCAGGGACTTCTTTATGCCTTCCTCCATTTCCTCTGATCCCTCAGGTGATCCAGAAAGCTACCATTTTGAGAGCCAAATTGATTCTCATTGCCCCTTACTGGCCTCGACAAGTTTGGTTCCTGTTCCTCCATCATCACCTTTTGGTGCAGCCGTGGCATCTGGACCCAGTGCCAGATCTACTGATTCACCAATCCGGTCAGCTGCACCGGTCAATCCCTTCTCTCAACCTCACAGCATGGTTGCTCCACTTCCTTCCTTAGCCAGGCTTCCTTTGATCTCTAACTCAGTTAGAGATATCATAGTAGCTTCACTAAAATCCTCTACCAGGAGGATTTACACAAGCAAATGGAACGTTTCTCTTATTGGGCTAAGGCCCAAAATATTGATCCTTTTACTGCCCCTGTTCAGGCAGTTCTGGACTTCTTAGAAGAGATTTTCCATGCAGGCTCCTCTTCTTCCACAGTCAGAGTTCAGTTGGCTGCTATTTCTAATTTTCATGTCGGGATAGCAGATCATAATATTATGTCCCATAGGCTCTGCAGGGCCTTTTTGAAAGGAATTTTCCTACTAAAGCCTCCAATCAGGAATCCTCCTCCTCAGTGGGATTTAAATTTAGTGCTGACATCCTTGATTCTTCCCCCCTTCGAGCCAGCTGTTTCTTGTTCCCTGAAATATCTTTCTTGGAAAACTTTATTCCTAGTGGCTATTACATCTGCCAGGAGGGTGTCTGAACTTCATGCTCTTTCGGTTCGACCCCCCTATTTGATTTTTCACAAAGACGTATCTTTGAGAACTAATCCATCCTTTTTACCTAAGGTCGCTTCGAAAAACAATCTGAATCAATCTATTGACCTACGTGTATTTTTCCCAACTATTCAGATAGAGCTGAACAAAAGCTACATTATCTTGACGTCCACCGTCAGCTTAGATATTATTTGGACAGAACAAAAAAATTTAGAAAATCTGATCAACTTTTTGTTTCCTATGGATAATAAAAAGGCCTTCCTGTTTCTAAAGTGACTTTGTCCAGATGGCTTTCTTCGGTCATCACTGAAATTTATACGATCAGGGGAAAACAGCTGTGCTCAAAACCTAAAGCACATTCAACTAGGAGTTTAGCTACTTCTACAGCTTTTCAAGCTAGACTGCCTTTAGACACTATTTGTGCAGCGCCACTTGGGCCACTCCTCACACTTTTGTTTCCCATTACAAATTGGACTTGGCCTCCAGGGACAGAGCCAGTTTTGGCTCTACAGTCCTCAAGAGTTTGTTCCATTGAGCCACCCAGGATAGAGGTGCTAGGACGTGGTCCCATCAAGCAAGAATGAAGGCGAGATTGACAACTTAACATTAAGAAGTTATGTACCTACCATAACGTTCCATGTTAGTTGTCTTCTCTCGCCTTCTTTCTGCGACCTCCCTCCTTCCCCCTGGCCTGGACAGACCTTGTATAAGAAACTATAATGCTAAAGACCATTCAGACCTGGTCCTTTTTCCATTTGTAAGTTTCTTCTTCCTTTGGGAAGTTTTGTTTATGCTTGGTGTTATTGCCCTTTTGTCAACAAACGAGATCTGGGTACTTCCTGCCTTGCATCATGGGATATGGGGCTGCCTCGAGCTGGTAAAAGGAGTTCTCGAGCTAAAGCAAGTGCCGAGTCGGAGCCGAGGGATCGGCTCCGAACCCATCAAGCAAGAAAGAAGGCGAGAGAAGACAACTAACATGGAACGTTATGGTAGGTACATAACTTCTTATTTCACTGTTTTCTGAATTTGATTTTGTTAACATGTCAGAAAAAGCTAAATCAGGCTTCAAACGGTGCCAATGTGGGCAGAAAATGTCTGTCACAGACAATCATAGTTCCTGTGTCTACTGTCTTGGCCCTCTCCATCTGCAGGAAGACTGCTCCATCTGTCATTCTTTCAGTGGAAGGGTCATGACAGATGGGCGCAGGAAACTTATGGATAGGGGCCTTTTGAAGCCTGCATTCCAAGAGGCTCTGGATGCATCAGACCAGGCATCTAAATCCTCGAAGGAATCGAAGACGTCGGAGCCCAAGTCATCGGCTCCGAGCTCTTCATTCAAAGTTCGATCACCGGTTCCACAGACTTCGGGGCCGAGTGTTGAACTGTTGTCAGTTACCGAGCTTCGAGTCTTGGAACCGGTGACGGAGCTTCCTCCTCCTGCTCTTTTGAGGTCGGCTCCGTCTTCGATTCCTTCGACGCGTTCTTCCAGGCCCCTCTCCGACACCGATGTAGACCGCGTGGTGCAGAAATTGATGGAGAATACGGCCTTGTCCAAACTCATCTCTGTCTCCTCCCAGTTGGTGTCGAGACTCGAAGGCCTTCCCTTATCTCCACCTGTTCCTCCTCCGAGGCCTATCCAGTCTTCGGAGCCGGGAGAGGCTGATCTGGTGATTGTGGAGCACTCGGTGCCGGAACCGTCTTTTTCTCGGTCGGCACCGTTCACCTCGACTCCGTCGGACCCAGTACCGGAGTCTCGGAGCTGAAGATCCATCCTTGGGTCTGGGACTGAGAGTCGGACCGATGTTTCGGTTCCGACACTCCCTCTCGGAGCCTCGGCTCGGATCGACTCGGCTCCGTCCTCGGGGTCGATGCCTTTGGTGCCTGTCTCGGGGATTCCTCAGATTTCTTCGGAACCGAGGGATACCTCGACTCGGGACCCGGGGGCCTTCGACCTCATGAGGAAGGTGTTGTCTACTCAGACAACCACTTCATTAGAAACAGCTTCTCCTTCCCATAAAGGTCCGTTATCCTCCTCTGCACCCACGGCTACATCTAAGCGTTGAGCACCAGTGTCTCAGCCACCCCTAGAGGGTGCCCCCTCTTCCTCGGAGGCTTCATCGGATGCCCCCCCCGAAGAAGTTCCGAGGAAAAGATTGTGTAAGAGGAGACACTTGGATTCTCCACAAGAATCCTTGACATCGGACACTGACTTGGATGAGTCAGAAGGGTCCCCAAAATCACCCTCAGAGGATGTCTCCTTTTCTGACATCCTGGAGATCCTAAAACAGAGAGGTGATTGGCAAGCCCTACCCCCTTCTGAAGATGAGTCAGTCTTGCTGAAGGCATTCGGTGCTCGCCCTTCCTCCTCCTGGGTCACTCCGCCCTTCGATGAATTGATGGAATTGATTGCTCGGAGGGCATGGGAGACACCTGACATGGTGGAGCCAGTCCCTAGAAAGCCTAATAAGTATATTACTGCACCCCAAGACAAGGCTTATCTAACAAAGGGAGTTCCAGTGGACGCTATGGTGGTGGCAGCGGCCACGAAAAAGGAGATGTCTGAATCTTCCTCATCTGTCCATCCGCCTAACAGAGATTCTAGGACCGTGGACAGGTATGGGAAGCGCATTTTTAGTTCAGCGGCTTTTTCCATGCGATCCCTGAACTATTTGACCCATTTTACACGGTTACAGAGGGATCTAATCAAAGAGTTTGGAGATACCCTCCAGGGTACTACAGATGCTGCTGTCTCGGAGAAAGTTACAGCACATCTCAATACCCTCACATCTATTGCAAACTCGTCCATGAGGCTGATCTCACGCAGCCAAGGGTCGAGTAGGGCAGCGGCTTCAGCGATTGCTCTTCAGAGACAATCCTGGATGCGCTTATGTTCCTTTGCGGAAGCCTTCAAGTCTTCCTTTACTAACGCCCCATTTGATGGTGCCATTCTCTTTGGCCCCAAAGTAAAGGAGACCCTTACCCGGTGTGAGCAAGAGGGAAAGACTCTGTCTGCTGTCGGAGTCCGTTTTCCACCCCATCCAGACCGCATTCCCAAAGGGCAACGTGATGGAAAATGTGGTTTCAAAACCCCAAGGCTCTTTCCCAGGCACACAGGGTGATGCCCCTCTAGAGGCAGAGGAGGGGCAGAGGTGGAAGACGCCGCCCTGGTGGCAGAGGGGTCCGCAAAACCAAGGTGACAGGGATACACTCCCGGAAACCTTTCCAGCACTCCTGAGAGGAGGCCCGACTGTCCTGCTCTGGAGGCAGTCGGGGTCGCTTAGCTTTATACCCTCAGGCCTGGCAAAGTCTTACATCAGACAATTGGGTAAAAAGCATTGTTACCAGAGGTTACAGAATTCCCTTCCTATTGCCCCAATTCCGAGAAAAGACTCCCAGATGTACCGCGACAGCTGCGAGGCCCGGCAGCTATAGAAAGTTCAAAGCTGCTAGAAAAGAGACATCCAACCAGTCCCAGCAGACCAAAGAGGATTCGAACTTACTCAAGGTTCTTTTAGTTCCAAAAAGACAGGGGACTGGAGGCCAATTCTGGACCTAAGCAAACTCAATACCTTCATCAAGAAAGAAAAGTTCCGATGGTCACGCTTCAATCGATCCTTCCATTCTTACGGAAGGACGACTGGATGTGCTCGATAGATCTAAAGGACGCGTACTACCACATCAAAATGGCCAGTGCGTCCAGGGATCACTTGCGCTTCCGGCTGGGAGCCAGTCACTTTCAGTTTCGAGCCCTGCCCTTTGGTCTGACCTCAGCCCCAGGGTTTTCACCAAATGTATGGCAGTGGTAGCTCTCACTTGAGACGCCTGGGATTCCAGGTGTTTCCGTATCTGGACGACTGGCTCCTGTCTGCCACCACCGAGCGTTGACTGATTCAGGCCAGGGATTACACACTACAACTCTGTGTTCATCTCGGAATTTCCGTAAATTTCGAAAAATCTTTACTACAGCCATCACAGCATATCTCATTCATAGGAGCAGAATTGGATACGCGTTGCTTAATCCTAAGGCTTCCTCCAGAAAGAATAGCCTCCCTACAAAACCACATATCTCTTCTTCTAGTATCCAAAAAATCCCCAGCGAAACTGGTTCTGAAGGTTTTGGGTCTCATGGCAGCTTCTCTCATTGCGATACCCTTGGGAAGACTGCACATGAGAGTTTTTCAATGGCTACTGTTTGCACAATGGTCGTTCCAACAGTTACCCCTGACGCACGAAATTCACATCACAAACATTTGCAAATCTCACCTGGCTTGGTGGCTCCGGACTTGCAATCTTTCCAGCGGAAGACCATTTGTGCTACCCACGCCGATAGCAACGGTGACCACGGACGCTTCCCTGATAAGGTGGGGGGGGGGCATCTTTCAGGGACAGACAGTCCAAGGCGAATGGACCAATTTGGAATACAATCTGCACATCAATGTTCTAGAGTTGAGGGCAGTGTTTCTAGCGTTGCAACACTTTGCTCCCCTTCTTCCTCTAGGGACAATTGCAGTTCAGACGGACAACATGTCCGTAGTCTGGTACATAAACAAGCAAGGGGGAACCAAGTCTTATCAACTATGCAGAGAAGCCATGAGAATCTGGCAATGGGCGGAGTCCACAGGTCGCTTTTTGATAGCAACGCACATCCCGGGGTTATCCAACGTCATAGCGGACAGGTTGAGCAGAGCCATCCTGTTACCTCACGAGTGGTCCCTCAAACAGTCAGTTGTGAAGGAAATATTTCGCAAGTGGGGCCAGCCTTCCTGCGATCTGTTTGCGTCTCCAATGAACGCCAAATGCAGAAGCTATTTTGCCCTATTACCCCCTCCAGGGGAAGTCCCCAGGGACGCTCTGGTTCACGATTGGCCCCCGGGTCTCCTGTACGCTTTTCCTCCTGTTCCCCTGATTTCAAAATTTCTACAGAAAGCCAGCAACCTGCAAAGGACAATTATCCTCATTGCCCCATTCTGGCCTCATCAAATCTGGTTTCCCTTTCTTCTGGCACATCAAATGCGGGAACCCTGGATCCCAGACCCAGAGCCGGATTTGCTGACCCACTCGTCAGGGGCTCTCCACCCGTCGCTTCTCTCCCTCAGACTAGCAGCTTGGCTGCTCCGCTTCCCTTCTTAGCCAGGTCTGATCTCCTATCCCCTGCACTTCAAAGTATCCTGGTGGCTTCTCATAAAGCTTCCACTACAAAGATTTACACTAGTAAATGGAAGCGTTTTGTGCACTGGGCAACTACACCACAATTGGATCCCGTAATAGCTCCTCTGAATAAGGTCTTGGAGTTTTTAACCGAACTGTTCCACCAAGGGGCTTCTCCTGCCACTTTGAGAGTGCAATTAGCTGCCATTTCAAACTTTCATGTGAGAGAAAGTGGGGCTCCTATTATGGCTCACAGACTTTGTAAGGCCTTTCTAAAAGGATCTTTCCATATTAGACCACCAGTTAGAAGTCCTACTTCACCTTGGAACTTGAACCTTCTTTTATCACAGCTGATGCTACCACCTTTTGAACCAGCCTCTTCCTGTCCTTTAAAGTTTTTGTCATGGAAGACCCTTTTTCTGGTGGCTATCACATCGGCAAGGTGGGTATCGGAGCTTCAAGCTCTTTCAGTTAAACATCCTTATTTGATTTTTCACCCTGATAGAGTATCTCTTTGCACTAATCCATCCTTTCTTCCCAAAGTTTGCTCCGTTAATAATATTAATCAGTCCATTGAACTCCCAACCTTTTTCAAAAACCACTCCAATAAGTTGGAATATATGTTACACAAGTTAGATGTTCATAGACAACTCAGATTTTACTTGGACAGAACAAAGGATCACAGAAAATCAGACCAGCTCTTTGTAGCCTTCGCAGACAGCAAGAAGGGTATGGCAGTTACAAAACGAACCCTGTCCAAATGGCTTTCTGATTGTATTATTTTTGTTTATACTGCCTCTGAACAAACTTTACCTGTCAAGCCCAAAGGGCACTCTACAAGATCAGTATCTACATCCCTGGCTCATGCAGCCCGCCTGCCGTTAGACACTATTTGTGCGGCTGCCACTTGGTCTAAACCACATACATTCATTTCTCATTACAAAGTAGACAGGATTTCTAGGGACAGGGCAACCTTTGGTTCCACTGTGCTCAGGAACATTCTCCCCTGAGTTCCTCAGGAACATGGAGCTAGGGACGCTACCCAGGTGTAAGAACAAGGCGAGATTGAACACTCTCACATATAGAAGTTATGTCCTTACCATAACGTTCCATGTGGAGTGTTCATCTCGCCTTTGTTCTTAATTCCCACCCTCCCACCCTCAGGAAGAACGTCCAGTTTAGGTGTCTGGTTTGTTTCTCCTGCTTCTGCTTTGAGCAGTTATTGTGGCTATATATTTTTAGCTATGTTTATTCTTGTTTGGCATGAATGTGTTATGCTCTCTTCTGTTGACTGCTGGTTTGCTTGCAAACTAGATCTGAGGTAAAGGCAGAGGGGGATTGTGGGAGTTAGGTTGGTCTCTAGCTTCTTCTCAATGCAGAGCTTTGCTAAGCGGCCGACATGGAGCCGATGATCGGCTCCGAACCCAGGTGTAAGAACAAAGGCGAGATGAACACTCCACATGGAATGTTATGGTAAGGACATAACTTCTATTTTGTGCTTATGACACAAATAGAATTAGATTACTATTTGACCCGAGCAAGTGAAAATAGTATTTTGCATGCTAAATAATAATAAAAAAAAAAAAAAAAAAAAAAAAGAAGTCCTGCTTTTGCAGTGATGCAGTACTGTGTAAAAGGCTGTATGATGTTTGATCAGTTGTTGAAAACCCCCCAAAACTCCTGAACCTTGTCTGGCAAGCTGCTGCACCAGTGAGGTATATATCCAGATTTGCAGACGGAGACACTCATTTTGTACTTGTAACCTGATATTGCTACCTCAGATCCACATTTAAAAACATACACATTGTATAATGTATAACAAGGTTTAAAACAGTTTAGACATTCATTTATGAACTGTACTTGTGTTGTGCTTTTAGATGCTGAAAATATGTAGATATTTGGAAAGGGGAACCACCCTGTGCCACACCTGCAATGTGGCATACTGAATCCATATGAAAAAATACTGTACCGCAGATGCAGTGTGATCTGGTGTCATCTTGTCACCAGATACCAGCCTGCAAAGCCTCGTCTTACACAAGGCGTCACTGGATGGTGCTATGTTTGCAGAAGAGAAGGATCCCTGGACATTCGAGACCAAATTACCAGAAAACTACTAAGAGCAGTGGAGAAGGGCAAACTTGTCTTCTGCATTTGGCCATGTAATTTCATTTGCCTCAGAATCTAACTCAGTGTGACTGCAAAATAATTTCAGCAAGTAGCAGAATAGGTCAAGACATTGCTATACAGTGCTCCCAACCTATATATAAACTGGTAAGAGAAGGCCCATCTTCCATAGTAGCAATACTAATCCCGGTATGTATTAGGACACAGGACAGATGCAACTTTTCCATACTACTTTGGTTCCTCCTTGTATTTGTTCCATAATAACTTGATTTACAATTAATTTCCATATCTGTATTGTTGTGCAGTGTCCGCGTAAGAAAGACGGCCTTAGTCCTATTTTTTCAAAATTCATACACCAGTTTTCCTGCAAACCATGATTAACAGATTTATTTGTTATTCACAGCTGTGCATCTTCCAGTCTCCTTTCACAGTAGTTTACAAAGTTTTGTAGTGGAAATTTTCCACATTTGGTCTTCTGCCTTTCGCTGATTCTGACCAAAGTTTTGTGCAATTCTTCAGCTGTTTCAGGTGTTGATTCTTTCTGGCCATCAGGTATATTTTTACTCCCCCCCCCCCCCATGTTTATTGTTTTTCCTGTTTATTGTTGTTGGTGTTTACTCCTTAATTTTACTTTTTTTTTTTCCTTTGGTGCTTGGCACAAATACTGTTGCTTCTAGTCTTTCTTTTTTTTTCTGAAGTGGGTAGTGGTCCCTGTTTTTGGTTAGCCATCAACGAAGGCTTTAAAAAATTTTTAAGTGTGGAAACAAAATTCCCATCTTAGGATAGGCAATGTTCTTGTCTGTTTTGTCTAGGGGAAGAGTAGAGTATCTACACAAGTGCTCCATTTACCATGCCTTTCCAAGCAGTACTCCGTGAAAAAAGAAAAAAGTATCATCTCAAGCTTGACATGTTTGAAAAATCCCAGTCTGTCTTGCCTTCTCTAAATCATTGCCGTTGATTTCTACAATACCTGCATCTGCTTCAAACTTCAGGCTGCTGCATAGACCTAGTAATCATAAATCTTACAAGGCAGACAAATATTCCAAGCCTTCCATTTCAACATTGGTGACTCTGCTTTAAAAGAAAAAAAAGTGTATATTTATGTACGTCTATGTACATATATGCGTGTGTGTGTACTTTTCCCTGGATCCCACCCACCTCAAGCCATGCTCGAACTGCTGGCCTGCGGTGCTCTTTAACAGAGCTGGGCAACCTCGGGATCAGTGTTATTTTCAAAATATACAGAGACTCCTTTTAATCTACTTTTCCCTGGATCCCCCCAAGCCAAGCTGTAACTAGTGGCCTGCAGTACTTTTTAACAGAACTGGACAACCCCGGGATTAGTGTTATTTTCAAAATATACAGAAAGTATGTTTTATCCTCTGGACAAAATTAATTGCTAGCCCTTGTTTAATTTCTATTTTCTTCTTTAAGCACTCCACCACGGACATTAGCTTGCCGCCCCCCCCCCCCCCCACTAATCCTGTACTTCCTAACAGCAGTCTCCCTTTATATGCCGTTTAACTATTTGAAAGCCCTGCTGCTTCTGCTACTACTAAACCCTTACTCTTATAAATTCTGGTCTTCCTAAATCCCACATACTCCTTGGTAAAAATGGATATTCTTCATGTTTCAGTGTTGCAGTCATCACACTTGGGTTATCTGCCTGCAGGTAGCACTCAGTCAGCCCGAATACCAGAGACTTAGTATTTCTGTGTCAGATGCTGTCACTCCAGGACTGACGTCAGGTCGTCAGGGGTATAAAAACAGGCAGCCAACGCCATACTTCAGTCTTTCTTGCCAAGGATCCCGAAGCCGAAGCAGTTTGCAAGTGCCAGTCGGCCGCTACCTGAATTTTCTTTTTCGAATTTAATAATCCTGAAGTCTTCTAAAGCTAAGTACCCCATTGGGGATCCTTTTTTCTTGCTCAAACCGATGTCAGAAAAAGTTAACAATTGATTTGCCTGTGGAAAGCAAATACCTCACAGAGATTTTCATTCTTACTGCGTCACCTGTTTAGGCCCAGACCACGATGTCCCTCACTGTCAGTTTTGTGCCTTATTTAACGCCCGAACCATTTGTTGTTGGGCTCTTTGTCACTAAATTCTTTCGCTGTCGATCTCTGTTTTCTGAAATGGCTTCGGTAAGCCATCCGACTACAGATATTCCAAAAAATCGTAAAGATAAGACAGACCGCATAGGTCCAAAACCGCCTATGACGCTTCCGTTAAGCTAGTCTCCAGTCTGCTGGTACTCAGTGAGACAATTTCCCAGCCCCTGATGCCCGCTTCAGTGGATTCGCAGTCCTCTACGGAGACCCATTCGGAGTCCGGTATGCCGCGAAACTGTTCTTCGACTATGGAACCTGCGGATGTCTCTACCTTGGATGGGTTCGGAGCCGTTGAACAGGCACCGGCTTCTGAGGCAGTTATTCGCTCAACAGATCGACTCAAACCGATGACTTCTTTTTTAACCAAAACTACCGAGTTTCTTAGGCCCAGAGTACGCACCTCGCCTAGAAAACTGATGACCAAAATGCATGCACCTGCTCCCATGCCACAAAAACAAATGCTTAGAATGGCTGAAGACCTTATTACTCTGATTAGTGGAAGTCAGCCTTCCCCTGCTAAGAGGCGGTCCAGTCCCCTTCAGCTTCTACGGACCAGAAGTCAGATGACTTTGAAATTTCTGATTATGAAGACATGCCCTTATCTGTTTATGAGGATTCAGATGCAGAGGAATCCACTCCCTCTGCCTCCCCTCCAGAGGATTTTTCTTTTGGTGAAATCTTGCATACCTTACGAGAGCATTTCCACTGAGAATGCCAAGACTTTCCTCAGTCCAAAAAGAGACTCCGAGAATTTCTAGAGTTGCCTCAACACAGGCCCTTAGCAATACTCCCTGTCCTGGATGTTGTGGATGATGTTTTTATGGAATCCAGTCGTACTTCTGACACTTTACCTCCTGCCCCTAGGAAACCAGGCAGGTACTACAGAGTAGCTGACACTCACAAATTTCTTTTCAATAATCCTACTGCTGACCCAGAGATTATTTCCCAGGGACCTAAAGGTATCAAGGCTACTACAGCCAAGAATCCCACCCCTTCGGACAAGGATTCCAGAGCTTTGGACAGATTGGGTAAGAAGGTATATACCTCTGCAACTCTTGCTGTTAGGGCTTTGAATTGTCATTTCACATGCTGAAGTCCCAGCAATATATTATGGAACTTATTAAACAAAAAGTGGCAACATTTTCAGACTGTGCAGAAAATGAAGAATTGCAGGAGCTTTTACACTCTGCAAGCCAAGTCAGCAAGCATACTTTGCAGTGTGGCTTTGATGCCATAGAAGCATCTTGCCAGGCAGCTGTCACTGGCTCTGTACTGAGAAGACATGCTTGGCTGAAGGAGCAGATCTTGCCAAACCATGTCAGATCAAAGTTACTAGACGTTCCTTTGAAAAAGGACTGTTTGGCACCAAAGCAGAAGAGGTTCTTAAAAAGATGGAAGAAAAAGCTAAGTCTATGCAGACTGTTAAAGAATTCTTACAAGTGCAACCCTCTAGATTCAGTAGGCATTGCCCTTCCAAACACTGGTCCTTTCCAGCCCCCTCCAGGCCTTCTCAAACCAGACCTAGGGGAAACTGACCACCCAGACTACAGTCTCAGGGTATGCAGAAATCTAAGCAATGGAGTGCCCCTACCCCTAAAGCAGGTAGTGGTAAGCCACCTCCTTATGGAAAAAGCTCACAATGACTTCTTTACTCCACTCCCAAGCCCTGCCCAATTGCTTGTGCCCCTAGGGGGAAAACTTGCCCTTCATGCAAAAAACTGGATGTCCATCACTCAGAACTGGTGGGTCCTCAACATTGTATCCCAGGGGTACAAATTTTACTTCCATTCACTGCCAACCACAAGCAGGTTTCCAGACCTTCCTACAAACCAGTGGGCAGAGGCTCAAAACCAAGTACTTTCCCTACTCAATATCAGAGCTATTCAGCCAGTTACAGTAGAATAGAGGGGTCAAGGATTCTACTCCAGACTCTTCCTGGTACCCAGGAAAGAGGGCTCTTGGTGCCCAATCCTGGATCTTTCCATTCTCAACACCTTCCTGGTGGTACCAAAATTTAAAATGCTTACCCTGCAACAACTTCTTCCTATGTTAGCCAAGGATGCCTGGTTAGTCACCCTAGACTTAAAGGAAGCCTATCTGCATATCCCCATAAGGGAATCATGCAGGAAGTATCTACGTTTCAGGGCAGGGTCTATGCATTATCAGTTCTCTGCACTTCCCTGTGGCTTATCTACTGTGCCCAGAGTATTCACAAAATGCCTGGCTCCAGCCATTGCATACTGCAGGCAGAGAAATATCCAAATTTACCCATACCTGAACAACTGCCTGATTCAGGCAGACAGTCAGGAATTGCTGCTGCAGCACCTGACATTTGTGAAAAACCTTCTGACCTCCTTGGGGTACACCATCAGTGAAAAGAAATCAAAACTGCTACCCAGTCAAAAGGTTATATTCCTGGGAAGCAAGCTTGGACACAATTTCCCAGATGACATTCTTCATCTCAGAAAAACAAGTCTGTCTGACAGACTACTTCAAACAAATGGCCACCAGAATCCAGCTATCTGCAAGAAAAATACTGCAAGCCCTAGGGTTCATGGCCTCATGTATACTGCTGATTCCATATGCAAGACTACA
Organism: Protopterus annectens; assembly: GCF_019279795.1. Classification (NCBI taxonomy): domain Eukaryota; kingdom Metazoa; phylum Chordata; order Ceratodontiformes; family Protopteridae; genus Protopterus; species Protopterus annectens. The sequence continues at coordinate 253,078,843 of NC_056748.1, read as the reverse complement.
TATGAGGAAACTCCAATGGTACTTAAAAAGTCTTTGGTGCCAACATTCTCAGGACCCGGAAACAGTCATTCCTATCATACCCTGTCTAAGGACAGAGTTCCTTTGGTGGGCAGAAGCATGCAACCACAACAAGGGACTGCCATTTACTCAACCCCAAGATGCCCAGACCCTAACCACAGATGCATAAGATTATGCCTGGGGGGGGGGGGGGGGCACACATGGACGGAAAATGTATTCAGGGCCACTGGAGCCCAAGTCAAATTCATCTGCACATCAACCAGCAAGAGATGCTAGCTGTACAGAATGCCCTGACAGATTTCAGATGCCTTATCTTTCCAGGACAACTGCTAATAAAAACAGACAACACCACAGTTATGTGGTACATCAACAAGCAGGGGGGGACCCATTCCTACCCACTCTGCAGGCTAGCCATGGCTCTGTGGAACATAGCCTTGGACATTCAAGTCCATCTGTAAGCTCTGTTCCTGCCAGGCAAACAAAACTTACTGGCAAACGACTTAAGCAGAAATCTCCTAGACCCACACGAGTGGCAGTTGGAGCACAGCACCTTCAGCCTTCTGATTCAGAAATGGGGGACCCCAGAGGTAGATCTCTTTGCCTCCCCCTACAACCACCAGCTCAGCAAATTCTGCACAAGGAGTCCTCACAGCAAGGCCCGGAAAGTGAATACCCTATCTTTTCAGTGGGTAAATCTCTCAATTGTGTCTTTCCCCCTCTGCCCCTCCTTTCAAGAGTATTACTCAAGATAAAGCAGGAAAATGTATTCAGGGCCACTGGAGCCCAAGTCAAATTCATCTGCACATCAACCAGCAAGAGATGCTAGCTGTACAGAATGCCCTGACAGATTTCAGATGCCTAATCTTTCCAGGACAACTGCTAATAAAAACAGACAACACCATAGTTATGTGGTACATCAACAAGCAGGGGGGGGACCCATTCCTACCCACTCTGCAGGCTAGCCATGGCTCTGTGGAACATAGCCTTGGACATTCAAGTCCATCTGTAAGCTCTGTTCCTGCCAGGCAAACAAAACTTACTGGCAAACGACTTAAGCAGAAATCTCCTAGACCCACACGAGTGGCAGTTGGAGCACAGCACCTTCAGCCTTCTGATTCAGAAATGGGGGACCCCAGAGGTAGATCTCTTTGCCTCCCCCTACAACCACCAGCTCAGCAAATTCTGCACAAGGAGTCCTCACAGCAAGGCCCGGAAAGTGGATACCCTATCTTTTCAGTGGGTAAATCTCTCAATTGTGTCTTTCCCCCTCTGCCCCTCCTTTCAAGAGTATTACTCAAGATAAAGCAGGACAGACAAAGGACAATTCTGATTGCCCCAGACTGGCCATGCCAGCACTGGTACCCACTCCTGCGCAGCCTGACATTGATGCCACTCTGGCACCTACACCAGAATCCAACCCTTCTATCTGAGCAAGAGGGACAGATTCTGCATCCACAACTGCAAACCCTAAATCTAGCAGCCTGGCTTATTCCTTGAATTCTCTCCCAGCAACCTTAAGCAAACAGGTGCTTTACGTCATTCTTGAAGCCAGAAGACCCAGTACAAGAAAATCCTATGCTGATAAGTGGAAAAGGTTCTGCTCATGGATTCAGTCTAAAGGAGAGGACACAACACTGCCCTCTCTGCCTCTTTATCCTGGATTCATAGCAGATATACTCCACAAAGGCCTGTCCTCCTCCTCCATTAAGATACATGCCAGATGCATGTCTCAGCCATTTCTGCTCATTACAACGCTGAGCCACCTCTCTTCTCGCACTCTGTTATCAAACAGTTCCTGAGAGGGGCAAACAACTTAAGGTCACCAAGGAGAGCACCCACCCCTGCTTGGGATCTTAACTTTGTACTGGAAAAGCTCACACTTCCCCACCTATGAACCTGCTGCATCAGCAGAGTTAAAATTCCTCTCTTGGAAAACAGACTTGCTTCTAGCCATCATTTCAGCTAGAAGAGTGTCTGAGCTACAAGCACTCATGGCTGTGGAACCCTTCATTATTTTCCATGCTGACAGGGTTTCCCTCAGGGCTAACTCTGCCTTTATGCCCAAATGGTGTCCAGTCTGGCTCTCAATCAATACATCCATTTGCCAACCTTCTTCCCTAATCCTCAAAATAAAGGGGAAAGGATCCTGCACTCCTTGGACGTGCACAGACAGCTCAGATTCTACCTTGATAGGACTAAGCCCTTCAGAAAATCTGACCAGTTATTAGTCAGCTTTGCAACAGAAGCAGAGGGCAAGGCCATTTCAAAACAAACCATTTCTAAATGGATAGCACACTGCATCCATTTCTGCTACAAGCACCATGGGAAACCAACCCCTCAGGGGGTCAGAATATATTCCACTAGGGCAACATCTGCCTCTATAGCATTTCTCGGGGATGTCCCTACCAGGGATATCCTGGAGGCTGCTACCTGGAGTTCTGTACATACCTTCACCAAGCATTACCTCCTGCCTAAATTTTCCAAATCCAGGGCAGGATTTGCTACAGCAGTCCTGAAGGCATACTAGCCAGCCCTAACTCTTTTTGACTGTTTCCACCCTTCTTCAGCTTTGGGAATCCACTCAAGTGTGATGACTGCAACAGTGAAACACTAAGAACATAGTACAGTTGTGTACACTTATCATAAATGTAGATGTTTGAGTGTATTCACTGCTGCAGTCCTGGTTTCCCTCCCTCCAGCCCCCTGGATGTTCTTCATCTCACATTGCTGCAGTCCTTACTTATGGGTAGTCCGCTGTCCTCGGTCGGCCCGAATACGTCATATCCTCAGTCTTTTTTGCCGCATGGTCCGATGCAGAAGCAGAGTTGCAAGTGCCGTTCGGCGTTCTGAAATTTTTCGTTTTCAGAGTTTCAGACCGATACCAAGTTGGGCTAAGTACCCCGTTGGGGAATATTTTTGTTTTTTCTTGCCTCAGTTACTTACCGGATGTCAGAAAAAGTGAATAATTGTATTTCTTGTGGGAAACAGATACCGCATAGGGATTACCACTCGCTTTGTATTCCTTGTTTGGGACCGGAGCACGACGTAGTCGGGTGTCGGTTTTGTGCTAGGTTTAATAAGCACTATAAACGGAGGTTAGATTGCGCTAGGTTAGTCTTTGGCAAGAGGTGTAATTATAATATGCCGTCGGATGTTCCGACGCCTGCTTCTACTAAGAAGCGCAAAGACAAATCTTTAAAGCCTAGGCAGGATGATTCGTCCGTTTCGGACGCCGGACCTTTAGAAGCTACAGCTGAACAGGTGGATCCGGCTGAAGTTTCTGTTGAGTCTTTACAAGATGTGGCCTCTCAGGAGGCAGGCCAGGCTGAAGGAGCCTCTCAGGTTACTATTCTCCCTTCTATGGCTAAGGTGGTTAGGCCTTCTGCTACTGTTTCTAAGGCTCCTTCTAAGGGCAGGTCTGTTTTGCCTTCCTCTGGTGTCAGTTCTGGTTCTTCAGGGTCTGTGCCTAAAAAGCACATGCTTAAAATGGCAGAGGATTTGATTACTTTAATTAGAGGTTCTATGCCCCCTCCTGATAAGAGGCCCAGGATGGAGCCAGAGTTGGAAAGTTTGGAGCAGGCCTCAGATGATTCAGAGTCTTCTACTGAGGACATTCAAGATTTCCTCCTTATTCTGATTCTGATGCAGAGGATTCCACTCCTTCTGCTTCTCCTCCAGAGGATTTTTCATTTTCAGAAACTCTGCATTCCATGAGGGAGCATTTTAAGTGGGAGGGACAGGATTACTCTGATTCCCGGAAGAGGCTTAGGGAGTTCTTGTTTTACCACAGCATAGACCCTTAGCTATACCTCCGGTTTTGGATGTTGTTTCAGATGTTTTCGGAAGCTTCCCTTAATCCAGATTCTGTGCCTCCTGCCCCAGTTAAACCGGACAGGTATTACAGGGTGCCTGAGGCTCATAAATATCTGTATAAGAGTCCTAGGGCGGACCCAGAAACTATTAGTCAGGGGCCTAAGGGTGTTAGAGCCTCTGTTGTTAAGAATCCGGTTCCTCTGGATAAGGAAGCTAGAGCTTTGGATAGATGGGGTAAGAAGGTGTATACCTTTTCTACTTTAGCAATGAGAGCTTTGAACTGCCAGTTTCATATGTTGAAGTATCAGAATTTCCTCCTTTCTCAGCTAAGATCTAAAGTGGATGCTTTGGCAGAGGGCATAGAGTGTAAAGAATTGCAGGATTTAGTGCATGTTTCTGAACAGGTGGGTAAGCACTCTTTGCAATGTGGTTTTGATGCTTTACAGGCTTCTTCTAGGGTGGCTGCCACTGGTTCAGTCATTCGTAGGCACGCCTGGCTTAAGGATCAGAATTTGTTTGAGCATGTTAAGTCTAGAATTCTGGATGCCCCTTTGCAGTCTGAAGTTTTGTTTGGTCCTCCTGTGGAGTCAGTCTTAAAGAAAATGGAAGACAAGGCTAAGTCTATGCAGACTGTTAAAGATTTTTTGCAGGTACAACCTCCAAAGTTTAGTAGAAATTGGCCTACTAAGGGGTGGACGTACCCTTCTTCTGATTCTCAGTCTACGGGTAGATCTAGGCGTGGTAGGGGCAGAGCTCAGAGTACCTTCAGGCCGAGACAATGGAGTTCGCCTGCTCAATCTGCTGGTGAGGGCAGGGGCCAGTCCTTTCGTAAACAGGCCCAATGACCTGCATTTTCAGCTGCCAGATTCCTCTTGCCTGGCAGCTCCTTTAGGAGGAAAGTTGGCTCTTTTCAAGCAAAATTGGCATTTAGTCACCCAGGACAAATGGGTATTGGACATTATAAACCGAGGTTACAAGTTCTATTTCCATACCATGCCTCCTTTCAAAGGCATGCCAGACGTCCCTCCTCGGCAAAGGATAGAGGCTCACAGACAAATTTCTTTACTTCTTCAAATAGGAGCTATACAGGCAGTTCCTCTGTCAGAAGTGGGCCTAGGATTTTATTCTCGCCTGTTTCTAGTTCCAAAGAAAGGAAACACGTGGAGACCAATTTTGGATTTATCTATCCTCAACACTTACCTGGACATTCCAAAGTTCAAGATGCTGACTTTACAACAGCTTTTACCTCTGTTGGGAAAAGATCACTGGATGGTTACTCTGGATCTCAAAGAGGCTTACCTTCATGTTCCTATCAGGCCCAGTTGCAGGAGGTACCTGCGTTTTAGGCTGGAAATTTACATTATCAGTTCTCTGCATTGCCCTTTGGCTTATCTACTGCCCAGAGTGTTCACAAAGGTTCTGGCTCCAGTGATAGCATTTTTCAGACTAAGAGGAATACAGATTTATCCTTATTTGGATGACTGTCTGATTATTGCACAAGAAAAGGACGAACTTCTTCATCATCTACAGTATGTGATGGCAGTGTTAAGATGCCTAGGGTATTCTGTGAACGAAACAAAGTCCAGTCTAGTACCCTCTCAGGACATGTGCTTTCTGGGTGTGAGACTGAATACAGCTTCCCAGATGGCTTTTTTGACCCCGGACAAACAAAGAAGCCTTTCTCTTTATTTCCAGCAAATGTGTCTACGGTCCAGGCTGACTGCAAGGACAGTCCTTCAAGCCTTGGGGTTCATGGCTTCTTGTATTCTGGTGCTTCCCAATGCCAAATTGCATATGAGGAAGCTTCAATGGTATCTCAAAAATGTGTGGACACAGCACTGCCAAGATCTAGACACTGTCATTCAGATAATACCTTGCATTCAGAAGGAGTTTTTGTGGTGGGCTCAGGAATGTCACCTAAACAAGGGACTCTCTGTGACCCGGCCAGAGGCGAGTCAGATTCTAACGACAGATGCCTCGGACAAGGCTTGGGGAGCACACCTCAATGGAAATGGGTGCAAAACACGTGGCCTGTCAAACTCCAACATTTGCATATCAACTTGAAGGAAATGTTAGCAGTCCAGTTTGCATTGATGGCTTTCAAAGATTTACTTCCAGGGCAGGTGTTGATTCAAACAGACAACACTACTGTCATGTGGTACATCAACAAGCAGGGGGAACCCATTCTTACCCTCTTTGCAGGCAAGCGATGATTCTGTGGGAAACTGCTCTCAATCTACACCTCAATCTTCAGGCAAGGTTTCTACCAGGAGCACAGAACTCCTTAGCAGATGTATTGAGCAGACAAATAGTGGATCCTCACGAGTGGAAATTGGATCCTCATGTATTTCAACAGTTGACAGTGTTATGGGGAACTCCAGACATAGATCTGTTCGCTTCTCCACTAAATTACCAGTTGCCAAAGTTTTGCACAAAAATGTTTCATCACACAGCTTGGAAGGTGGACGCTCTATCTTTCAGTTGGAACAATCTGCATGTATATGCCTTTCCACCTCTGCCTCTTCTTCCCAAGGTACTTTTGAAGGCCAGACAAGACAAGCCAACCATGATTTTGATAGCACCGGATTGGCCTCGACAACACTGGTACCCACTACTGAGGAGTTTAGTACGAGAACCTCCGTGGCCTCTGCCTTTGATTCCGCACCTTTTGTCACAAGAGGACAGTCACTTCCTCAATGTCAAGATTCAGTCTCTGCATCTAACAGCCTGGCATATTCTGTTTTAGACTCTGGAGGGTCTCAGCTTCCACAACAAGTTTTGAATGTTATTTTGGAGGCCAGGAGGCCTAGTACCAGGAAAGTTTACGGTGATAAATGGAGGAGATTTTTTATTTGGAGCAAAGGAAAGGACTTTGATGTCTCCAAACCTGATTTAAGTGTTGCTCTTCAATATCTTACTGAGTTATTGGACAAGGGTTTGTCTTTCTCCTCGATAAAGGTCCACGCTGCAGCCATTTCTGCTCACTATGATTGTGACCCTCCTTTATTCTCTCATCCTTGGTTTAAGCAATTTCTTAGGGGGGCAAAGAATATAAGACCCCCACGTAGAGCTCCTACTCCTGCTTGGGATCTCAATTTTGTGTTGGAAAAACTTACTCTACAACCTTTTGAGCCTGCAGCTACTGCCGAGTTAAAGTATTTATCATGGAAAACTGCTTTTTTGTTGGCCATTACCTCTGCAAGAAGGGTTTCTGAATTACAGGCCCTCATGGCAGTGGAGCCTTTCCTGATTTTTCATAAGGATAGGGTATCTTTGCACTAATCCTTCCTTTATGCCTAAAGTGGTTTCTAGTGTGGCCTTAAATCAAACTATTCATTTGCCTACTTTTATGTAAACCCCAAAATAAAGGGGAGAAAATTTTGCATACTTTGGATATTCACAGGCAGTTGCGTTATTATTTGAGCAGAACCAAGGAGTTCAGACAGTCTCAGCAATTGTTTGTTTCTTTTGCTTTGGGTTCACAGGGTAAACCTGTTTCAAAACAAACTATTTCTAAATGGATTGGGTTTTGTATTTCTTTCTGTTTTTCCCATCATGGTAAGGAGATTCCTGCTGGAATCAGGCCTCATTCCACTAGGGCTACTGCTACTTCTACGGCCTTTATAAGGGGGGTATCTACAAAGACATTTTGGAGGCAGCTACTTGGAGTTCAGTGCATACCTTTTCTAAACATTACCACCTTCCTCTTTATTCTAAGTCTAGGGCTGGATTTGCCACTGCAATTTTACAGGGCATTTTAGCGGCCCCTAATGCTTTATGATTTTTACCATCCTCCCTTTCCCGTTGCTTTGGGATTCTACCCATAAGTAAGGACTGCAGCAATGTGAGATGAAGAACATAGTACAGTTTTGTACCTACCATAAATGTAGATGTTCGAAGATCCACATTGCTGCAGTCCAATTTACCCTCCCTCCTTCCCCTCTGTAGTTTGACTTGGTGCTATGCTTTAGGTGATGGTTGTTGTTGGGCATGATGTTCTTCATCTCACATTGCTGCAGTCCTTACACTTGGGTAGTCCGCTGTCCTCGGTCGGCCCGAATATCAACGTATTAGGCTTTCGTCGGTCAAGGCGCATACGACTGACATCAGGTCGTCAGGGTACAAATGCGCATGACCGACGTCATATCCTCAGTCTTTTTTGCCGCATGGTCCGATGCAGAAGCAGCGTTGCAAGTGCCGTTCGGCGTTCTGAAATTTTTCGAAGTCGGAGTTTCAGACCGAGTCAAAGTTGGCTAAGTACCCCGTTGGGGAATATTTTAGTTTTTTCTTGCCCCAGTGGTTTACCGGATGTCAGAAAAAGTGAATAACTGTATTTCTTGTGGGAAACAGATACCGCATAGAGATTACCATACTTTGTGTATTCCTTGTTTGGGGCCTGAGCACGATGTTGTTGGGTGTCGCTTTTGTGCTAGGTTCAATAAGCGCACTATTACGCGAAGGTTAGATTGTGCCAGCTTGGTCTTCGGAAGCGGTGCAATTATAAGATGCCGTCGGATGCTCCTCGCCGCTTCTTGAAGAAGCGCAAAGACAAAGCAGCTAAACCCAGGCAGGAAGAGTCGTCCGTTCGGACGCCGGTTCTTTAGAGGGGTCAGTGGAACCGGTGGTTCCACCGGAGGCTTCTCTGGAGTCCCAGGGAGAGACTTTGATTTTGCAGGATGTGGCCTCTCAGGAGGCAGGTCAGGCTGAAGGGGCTTCTCAAGTTTCTGTACTCCCTCCATTCCTAGGGTGGTTAGGCCCTCTCCTTCTGTTTCCAAGGCTTCTCCCAGAGGCAGGCCAGGTTTAGCTTCTGTTGGTGTCACTCCTAGTTCTTCAGGATCTGTGCCCAAGAAGCACATGCTTAAAATGGCAGAAGATTTAATTACTTTGATTAGAGGTTCTTTGCCCCCTCCTGATAAGAGGCCTAGGGTGGAACCAGAGTTGGGGAGTTTTGAGCAGGCTTCAGATATTTCAGGGTCTTGACTGAAGACTTGCAGGAGTACTCTCCTTATTCAGATTCTGATGCAGATGATTCGACTCCTTCTGCTTCTCCTCCAGAGGATTTTTCTTTTTCAGAGACTCTTCATTCCATGAGGGAACATTTTAAGTGGGAAGGTCAGGATTTCTCTGATTCCAGGAAAAGGCTTAGGGAATTTTTGCTTTTACCCCAACATAGGCCTTTGGCTATACCACCTGTTCTGGATGTTGTGGAAGATGTGTTTGCAGAGGCTTCACTTAATCCTGATTCTTTGCCTCCTGCTCCTGTTAAACCGGATAGGTATTACAGGGTACCTGAGGCTCATAAATATCTTTATAAGAGTCCTAGGGGACCCAGAAACTGTTAGTCAGGGACCTAAGGGTGTCAAGGCCTCTGTTGTAAAAAATCCGGTTCCTCCAGATAAAGAGGCCAGAGCTTTGGATAGATGGGGAAAGAAAGTCTATACTTCTTCCACCTTAGCTATGAGGGCTTTGAATTGCCAGTTTCATATGTTGAAATATCAAAACTATCTTCTTTCTCAATTGAAGTCTAAGGTGGATGCTCTGGCGGAAGGCATTGAGTGTAAAGAATTACAAGATTTGGTACATGTCTCTGAACAGGTGGGTAAGCATTCTTTACAATGTGGTTTTGATGCTGTACAAGCCTCGTCTAGGGTGGCTGCCACTGGGTCAGTTCTTCGCAGGCACGCCTGGCTGAGGGATCAGAATTTATCTGACCATGTTAAGACAAGGATTTTGGATGCTCCTTTACAGTCTGATGTGTTGTTTGGTTCACCTGTGGAGTCAGTCTTAAAGAAAATGGAAGATAAGGCTAAGTCTATGCAGGCTGTTAAAGATTTTTTGCAAGTCCATCCTCCGAAGTTTAGTAGGAATTGGCCTGCTAAGGGGTGGACGTACCCTTTTTATGATTCACAGTCTAGGGGTAGATCCAGACGGGGTAGGAGCAGAGGTCAGAGCTCCTTCAGACCTAGAACAGGGAGTTCTCCTGCACAATCTTCAGGTGAGGGCAGGGGCCAGTCCTTTCGTAAACAGGCCCAATGACCTACCTTTTCAGCTGCCAGATCCTTCTTGCCTGGCAGCACCTTTGGGAGGAAGGTTGGCACTCTTCAAGGAAAACTGGAGTTTGATTACCCAAGACAGATGGGTATTGGATATCATACACCAAGGTTACAGGTTTTATTTCCATACCTTGCCTCCTTTCAAAGGCATGCCGGACGTTCCTCCTCAGCAAAGACTAGAGGCTCACAAACAAATTTCTCTGCTCCAAATAGGGGCCATACAACTGGTCCCTCTGCCAGAAGTGGGCCTAGGATTTTATTCTCGCCTGTTCCTGGTACCAAAGAAGGGGAACACGTGGAGACCAATTTTGGATTTATCTATCCTCAACACTTATCTGGACATTCCCAAGTTCAAAATGTTGACGTTACAACAGCTTTTACCTCTGCTGGGCAAAGATCACTGGATGGTGACTCTGGATCTCAAGGAGGCTTACCTTCATGTTCCTATCAGGCTAAGTTGCAGGAAGTATCTGCTTTCGGGCTGGGACTTCTCATTATCAGTTCTCTGCATTGCCCTTTGGCTTATCTACTGCGCCCAGGGTGTTCACGAAGGTTCTGGCTCCAGTGATAGCTTTCTTCAGGTTAAGAGGAATACAGATCTATCCTTATTTGGACGATTGCCTGATCCTGGCCCAAGGAAAGGACGAACTTCTTCATCATCTACAATATGTGATAGCAGTGCTAAGATGCCTGGGGTATTCTGTGAACGAAATAAAGTCCAGTCTAGTACCCTTTCAGGACATGTGCTTTCTGGGTGTGAGACTGAATACAGCATCCCAGATGGCCTTTTTGACCCCGGACAAACAACAGAATCTTTCTCTTTACTTCCATCATTTGTCTCATCAGTCCAGGCTGACTGCAAGGACAGTCCTTCAAGCCTTGGGGTTCATGGCATCTTGTATTCTGGTGCTTCCCAATGCCAAACTGCATATGAGGAAGCTACAATGGTATCTCAAAAATGTATGGACACAGCACTGCCAAGATATGGACACTGTCATTCAGATAATACCTTGCATTCAAAAGGAATTTTTGTGGTGGGCTCAGGAATGTCACCTAAACAAGGAACTCTCTGTGACCCGGCCAGAGGCGAGTCAGATTCTAACGACAGATGCCTCAGACAAAGTTTGGGGAGCTCATCTAAACGGAAAGTGGGTACAAGACACGTGGCCTGCCAGACTTCAACATCTACATATCAACTTGAAGGAGATGTTAGCAGTCCAATTTGCATTAATAGCTTTCAAGGATTTACTTCTTCCAGGGCAGGTGTTGGTTCTAACAGACAACACAACTGTCATGTGGTACATCAATAAGCAAGGGGGAACACATTCTTATCCTCTATGCAGACAAGCAATGATTTTGTGGGAGACTGCTCTCAGTTTACAGCTGAATCTTCAGGCAAGGTTTCTGCCGAGCACAGAACTCCTTAGCAGATGTGTTGAGCAGACAAATTATGGATCCCCACGAGTGGAAATTGGATCCTCGTGTATTTCAGAAATTGACAGTGTTATGGGGAACTCCAGACATAGATCTGTTCGCTTCTCCACAAAACTACCAGCTGCCAAAGTTTTGCACAAAAAGGTTTCATCCCACAGCTTGGAAAGTGGATGCTCTTTCCTTCAATTGGAGCAATCTTCATGTGTATGCCTTTCCACCTCTGCCTCTCCTCCCAAAGGTACTCCTGAAGGTCAGACAGGACAAGCCAAAGATGATTTTAATAGCTCCAGATTGGCCTCGACAGCACTGGTACCCATTACCGAGAAGTCTGGTATGGGAGCCTCCATGGCCTTTACCTTCGATTCCACACCTGCTGTCTCAGGAGAACAGTCATTTACTCATTGTCAAACTTCACTCTCTTCACCTGACAGCCTGGCATATCCTGTTTTAAACCCTGGAGGGTCTCAGCTTCCATAGCAAGTTTTGAATGTTATTTTGGAGGCCAGAAGGCCTAGTACAAGGAAAGTGTACGCAGATAAATGGAAGAGATTTTTATTTTGGAGTACAGCAAAGGAATTTGATGTTTCTAAGCCTAATTTAAGTGTGGCTCTTCAATATCTTACTGAGTTACTGGACAAAGGTTTGTCCTTCTCTTCTATTAAGGTTCATGCTGCAGCAATTTCTGCTCACTATGACTGTGACCCACCATTGTTTTCTCATCCTTTGTTTAAGCAATTCCTTAGAGGGGCAAAGAATATAAGACCCCCATGGAGAGCTCCTACTCCTGCTTGGGATCTCAATTTTGTGTTGGAGAAACTCACTCTACAACCGTTTGAGCCTGCAGCTACTGCTGAGTTGAAATACTTGTCATGGAAGACTGCTTTTTTGTTGGCCATTACCTCTGCAAGAAGGGTTTCTGAATTACAGGCCCTTATGGCGGTTGAGCCTTTCTTAATTTTCCATAAGGATAGGGTATCTTTGCGTACTAATCCTTCTTTTATGCCTAAAGTGGTTTCTAGTGTGGCTTTAAACCAATCTATTCATTTGCCTACTTTTTATGCAAACCCCCAAAATAAAGGGGAAAAGATTTTGCACACTTTGGATATACAAAGGCAGTTGCGATATTATTTGAGCAGGACTAAAGGGTTCAGGCAGTCTCAGCAGTTATTTGTTTCATTTGCTTTGGGTTCTCAGGGCAAGCCTGTGTCAAAACAAACTATTTCTAAGTGGATTGGGTTTTGTATTGCTTTCTGTTATTCCCATCATGGTAAGGAGATTCCAGCTGGGATTAGGCCTCATTCCACTAGGGCTACTGCTACTTCTACAGCTTTTTTAAGGGGGGTGGCAACTAAAGATATTTTGGAGGCAGCTACTTGGAGTTCAGTGCATACTTTTTCTAAGCATTACCACCTTCCACTTTACTCTAAATCTAGGGCTGGTTTTGCCACTGCAATTTTACAGGGCATTTTGGCGGCTCCTACTGCTTTATAGTTTTGCCATCCTCCCTTACCTCTGCTTTGGGATTCTACCCAAGTGTAAGGACTGCAGCAATGTGAGATGAAGAACATAGTACAGTTTTGTACCTACCATAAATGTAGATGTTCGAATATCCACATTGCTGCAGTCCAATTTACCCTCCCTCCTTCCCCTCTGTAGTTAGAGGCGGTTGTGTGGGTTGGGGTTGTACTTTTTGTGGATATTGTATATATTGTACATATGATTAGTACTAGGGTGGTTGGTTGTTGTTTGCTGTCTTTTGGTTGTGACCTTTCTTTTTAGGGTCTTCTGACATCTGGGGCAAGAAAAGACTGAGGATATGACGTCGGTCATGCGCGTTTGTACCCTGACGACCTGATGTCAGTCTTATGCGCCTTGACCGACGTCAGCCTAATACTTTGATATTCGGGCCGACCGAGGACAGCGGACTACCCAAGTGTAAGGACTGCAGCAATGTGGATCTTCGAACATCTACATTTATGGTAGGTACAAAACTGTACTTTTTTGGGAGGTATTCTGTTTTTGGCTATGGCCTTTCTGGTTTGGCCTTCTGACATCTGGGGCAAGAAAAGACTGAGGATATGACGTCGGTCATGCGCCTTTATACCCTGACGCTCTGATGTCATATCTAGGCGCCCATGACCGACGTCAGCCTAATACTTTGGTATTCTGGCCGACCGAGGACAGCGGACTACCCATAAGTAAGGACTGCAGCAATGTGGATCTTCGAACATCTACATTTATGGTAGGTACAAAACTGTACTTTTTCTCTCTCTCTGTCTCCTATCTATGGCTATTACTAACCCCTTCTGGGGTATTGGTATTTACTTTTCACTGGTGGTGTGTTCCCCACCATAACCTAGCTCCCTATTTGGGGGGCTCCTGACATTTGGGGCAAGAAAAAACTGATGTAATGTCGTTGGCTGCCTATTTTAGACCCCTGATGACCTGACGTCAGTCCTGGAGAGACAGCATCTGACACAGAAATACTAAGTCTTTGGTATTCGGGCCGACTGAGGGCTATTTGCAGGCAGATAACCCAAGTGTGATGACTGCAACAGTGAATACACTCAAACATCTACATTTATGGTAAGTGTACACAACTGTACTTTTATCTTATTTCAGTAGGAAAGGTATGCAGAACAAGCAAGTCTAGAGAACCTACTGCCTTTCCTGATTGTTTCTGTAAGATTGCACATCTGTGAAATCTGGGCCAGACCTTTTTATCATACTAGTGGCTATCCACTATTTTTCTTGTCTATTCTGATCCTCCCCCCTCCCCCACAAGACCAATTATAGCCTAATCAGGGCCAGCCCTTTTCATCGTACTATTGGCTATCCACCACTTTCTGGTCTAGTCTATCCTCCCCCTCTCCCACAAGACCAATTACAGCCTAACTTAGCTTTCTTGAGCTACAGTAACCATTTTAAAATCCACTTGGTGTAGCTGCTTGTCTCGTCGGGTGGAGTGCCCATACCTAAGGTTATTTTTCACAAACCTAAGGTTCTTTTTTATGAACATCTCTCAGTGCCATTATTTTTGTTATGCTAGCTCCACAAATTAGAGAGTGAAATAATGTATTTAAACTAAAAAGAAAAATGAGCATTACTATATATCTGATAAAGAAGTATAGTGTGCTCCTAACTCAGTAGCTTAATTCTGTGCAGAATATGCCGTTGTTACTCTGTACCTCCACAACAATTCTGCATTTCTCCAAACCACTTTGACGGCTGATAGTTTTCTGTGCACTGTGTGCACAGTGGGAACTTGCATTTGCCT